>NC_044495.1:21599710-21609710 GCF_902362185.1 Chanos chanos
AAGAGAGAGAGGAGCTGATTCAGCCATCTTTATGTCCTTGACACACCTCACACACACACACACACACACACACACACACACACACTCTCTCTCTCAGTGATAGCACAGACAGGCACATAGTGCGTGAGTGCTCATTCTAAGTGCCAGTCTGGATTTTTATACCTCATGTTTTAAACATCCACCTGGGAGCCACCAGGCTCACTAATGTCAAGTACGTAAAATATGAATTATCAGTGATCTAACACACACACACACAAACACACACACACAAACACACACACACACACACTCACACAGAGCAAATGAGGACATGGGTTGTCATAACCAGCTTTTTCTAAATATCTGGAGTTACATTTACACGAAGAACAAATATGCACTCAAAATAGTCATGGATATTTCAAAGATCTGCTACCAAGGAAGTACATAAGTACAAAACTGTAACAACTTTATTAGAAATAGCAGTACAAACAAAGAAGGCGTAAAGCTGCCTCTCCTTTTAGTCAAGAGGAAGTTTTCTGTTGTCTGATAACAATGATACAACAAGCTCTGTCACTTCTATGCTCTGTAATACATTCACTTCTATGCTGAGTGGTTCCAGTAATGACTGTTGTGGAAAGCTCTGTGTGAAACTGAAAAATTGAATCAAAATCTAAACAACTACTAGTTTAAAGCACCAAAACCAGCCACAAACAAACCAGGCTCTAAACACATCTCTCCTAATTACTGTCTCCTCTCTCTGTTCATCAGTATCACACATTATCTTTCTAATGGTAGACCCCTCTCTCCTCATTTTCCCAATCGCTCACTGTGCGTGCGTGCGTGTGTGTGTGTCCATGCGTGTGTGTCGGGGGGGGGGGGGGGGTCATGGATGAATTGTAAAGATAAATGAGTCAGTCGAACACTGCAAGTGGACACACACACACACACACACACACACACAGATAGAATTCTTGTTCTTTAGGGTCAGATGACTTGTTGAAATGAACAAATTAGTGAGAATTTTAAGCCCATACAGACTCCTTCATATTAAGTCTCATCAAATGGAGAGAGAGAGAGAGAGAGAGAGAGAGTAGTCCTGAGCACATTAAAATTTTATCTTTGAATTAAAAGACCACTTTGCTGAGAGTTAAATCACCTCCAAATCACCAAAAGTTATACAAACACACACACACTTGCACAAATCTTTAATCCAATACAGAAGTTACAAACAGAAAAAACATCTTAGGTTTAAAATGATGTCAAGAAATATTCATGGCCTAATGTGATACTCAGTAGTTAAGAAAGTGCATTTAGACTGCACTGCTCTCTATAGTCCATTCCCTGTGGTGTCATTTCAGTCAAATGAAAACATGTCACAGGACATAACTACCATAGCTACTCTGTTCATTGTCCCAAGCTCAGACAAGCATCTCCTAATAAGACATGAGTATGCATCAAATCTGAATCAAACAACTCTATTTAAGAGATGTCAAACTAAACAGAAAATAGTCTGAGTGGAATTTTTAATCATGAAATAAGTTTGCTGTCTGAACATAGTCAAGCTGACAGCTGCATTGGCCACCCACCAGAGCTCTATTCTCCTTAGTTGGCTGAAAATGTAGTTTTAATGTTTAGTGTACTATGAACTGATGTATTCTGGCTTAAAATGTAGATTTAATGTTTACTGTAGTGTCAGCTGATGTATACTGTCCTAAAATAAAACCCTTGACTCTGTAATGTACAGGATAACCTGAGATTTGGTGCATTCAGTCAAAATGACAACACAGTTGTAAAGTACAGCTTTGCCACTCATCCAGTGGAAACTTAAGCTCTTCACTTTGTAATACAAGGGGATGTGACATGGTAGGTTAGACATTTGTATCACATTATAGATTATGAAGGTACGGATGGTGTGATGTGCTGTACTGTACAGTACAGTGAATGGTAAAGGGGTTGTACTCACCCAGAAGAGAAGGTTGAAGAGAAACATCATATATTTGACACAACACAGGCAGCCTCGCGCCATCTTCAGTCTCTGGTACTCTAACAGGAACACAAAGGATAAGTCCAGGTAAAACACCACATACTTTCCTCCTTTCGTGGACACACTTTTCTTCCCTCTGCTCTTGTCCCCATCTGCCGTGTCCTCTCCGGGACCTCCGCCCTGACCTTTGACCTCCGCGGCTGACCCCCTGGAGCCATAGATGGCACCAACGGCCAAGCGTTGACCTCTACGAGCGGCGTGGGCATATTCTAACTCGGCGCTGTCGAGGGAGGGGCTTCGCGGGACAGATTCACTGCTCTCACACCTGGCCATGATCAGGGTCGCCATACAGTAGCATGACAAGCATGTTTAATGCACACGTGCAGATACATCACTCATTACACACTCACACACGCACACAGACATTAAGTCCTAAATGGATCTGTACCCTGAGTGGTCTATAAGACACTTAGACTTGAGGGGAAGTCCTTCAGTACACATACGTAGATATCCCAGTGCCACACAAACACAGAAAAATGCTTAGGGGGTGATCCTCCGTAGCAAAGTCTTTTGAGTACTGTAAACACGCACACACACACACACACAAACACACACCACCAGACTACAGCAAGCAGATGGGTACACGCAGATATCCAGAAATCCTGACTCCTCTTGGTGCATACGCACACTTGATTTTTACAAGTCCACTTTGGTCCATAGTAAAGGTGTAAAGATACGCAATTTCCTCCACAAACTAACTGATTTTCTATGCCTTCTTCTTTCACTACCTGTCTTTCATTTTACCAGTAACTTTCTGTCTCACATTTTACTTTTCTTTTCTGATTCTGTCTCTTTTTTATTTCTGCCTTTTTGCAGTGTTGGTCTCCTCTCTTCTGTTCTCTCCCCTTAATTTCTAGATCAGCATCACACCCGAGCTCTCTCTCTCTCTCTCTCTCTCCTCTCTCTGCAATGCCCTGTTCTATTATTGGAGGTCTGTTCCAACAGCTCGCCCCATCCTAACTGCAGCTCTGTCCTTCTCTTGCCACATCCCCCTTTTCCCCTCCCTCCCACTCTCCCTTTCACATGTTCTCTCTCTGTCTGTGGGCTCCCAGCCAATCAGCTGTTTGCAGCTGCATCTGGTCCCTCCCTTTCTGAATACCTTTGAAAAGGTGAAAATGCGGCTGCCCTGCTTGTGTGTGAGCGTGTTAAAGGCAGAGGCAAAGACAAACACAGAAACAGAGAGTTACACTGTCAGAGGAAACCTCTGGCTGCTTTGCTAAGTTTCTGCTCCCTGATTTTTCTCAGATCTCGTTTCAGATGCACTGTCTGCCAAGGCCAATCAGACCCCTGCCTGACATTTCATTACCATAGAGGCCAGCAGAATCCTTGCTGATTGAAGAGTGTTCAGGCAGGGCGGAGCTAGTATAAATTATTCATCCTAAACTAGTCTGTCAAGACATACACACACACGCACACATGTGTCTGCAAAAATAAAGGAAACACTACATGACTACACAAATGACATGGAAACAAATGTAGTCTTTCACTTAGCCCCTCGCCAATTATTCTCCCAACAGGAGATGTAATGGGATGTATAAAGATGTCTGAAAGTACCGGACAGCACCACATCAGCCATTATTTTGGACACCAAGGCTAGAGAAACTCAGTGACTTTGGAAAAGGGTGGACTGTTTGGGACAAACTCTTGTGCAAGAATGGAGTGATGGTGACATTTCATGCTGCCATCTTCTTTATTTCATCACATACCTGTGTGCATACACAAATATACAAAGGCATACATGCAGATATGAAATATAGACTAACATTGACACAGAAATACGTGCAGATGAGCATATGCACTGAGACATGGGCAAACACAGGGATAAATATAAGCATCAACGTTTCATGCGCATGCACAATTACAAAAAAAAAAACAAAAAACAAAAACAAAACAAAAAAAACCCCCAGAATACTGAGTATTATTATGCTACATCTCCACATCTGCCCCCAGAGAAAACAAACCCATTACTCAGAACATCTCCTGGTACACAGGAAAAACCTCTGTTAGTTTGTGTGTGTTTGTGTGTGTGTGTGTGTGTGTGTGTCTGATAGAGAGAGAGAAGTAAAGAGAGAGAGAATAGGGCCTCTGGCAAAGATGCCTGCTGACCTGTAAAACTGTGTTGCCTTGGCGATGCATCATATCCGTGTACAAAGCTTTTTTATAAAGATTCATGTGGATTCTGATATTAAGCATAAGGGACAGAGACACACACAGCTGTTATTTCAATGTTATCACCCAGTTAAAGGTGATTTATATCAGGGGCCTGACGCTGCGTTCGGTGATTTAGAAAAGCTGTATGTCATCGTTCTACTGTGGACGTGATGTTTTACGGTGTGCTGAACAATACTGGGCAGTTTTTGTATTGTGTTACAGTGTACTGTAAATACTTGTTTGTGTGTGTATGCGTGTGTGTGCGTGCATTTGTCTGTGGTACAGGAGTGAGAAGGTCTAAATTTCTTAGCTATAGCTATAGCTAGAGGCAAGGCTGCGCCTTAGTTCCCAGAACACAGATACTATTAGTGTGTGTGAGCTGTGAGGGTTGCCATGGTGATGGTATAATGAGTTTTAAAGGGGTAGAAGTTACTACAAGAGTACTAAAAGTGTATTGTAGTTATTTTGTTACATGAACCTGTGACAAACAGAGTGATAATAATGACATCATGAAGAAGACATGCGGACCTGTGTATAGACAAAAGAGTCGTGAAAGGGTGCATGCTGGTCAGGGTGAGGTTAATTACAGAGGATGCCAAAGTCTGTCAGTGTCCAATATCACACTAATGAGCATCTGTCAGACAGTCTGTTTCAGCTTTTATCCATCAAACTAACACACTCACACTCACTCCCTCTCTCTTTCCCCCCACAACTGTCGTTCACACCAAAGGGTTCATAGCCTTCTGCAGTGTCTGGACACAAAGCCAGCATGGTGACTAAGTGTGTGAGTTTTTAACTGTATTATAAGTCTACAGCTGCACTGACTCTTGTTTCTAAATACCTGTGTGTGGTATTCTCATCCTCAGGTGAACTCTGCATTAGAAACTCAGAGCCTGGCAGTGAAATATTTAACATTCAGTGTAGTGAACACACAGGCTGCATAAGCACAGGGTGTTGCTTTTAACGAATGCTGATTGCATCTTCTAAAACGCCTTGTTTGGAGTGTTCGGCTGGAGAGCCGATGGCCTGAAACGCTACAGGACAAAACTTTACATCTGCTACACACCGCTACTTAACCACAAATGCATTTTAAAGACACATGCTCACACATACAGAGCCCATCACTCATTCATCACGTTTGTAAGTAATTTGGGACATAAAGTAGAATACTATAGATCAATATAGCATTTACAGAGCTCTGAAACAGAGCTCTCTTGTATTGTATGTCATTTTCTAGAGTCATAAGTTGAGTTACCAATGCAATTTTACAACTTGCCTTCTATTTACAAATTTTAACTAATAAGGCCATTCACTGTATCAGGATTTCCCCATCCACCTCCTCCTTTATAGTCCACCGGGGAGGAAAAATAGAGAGAAACAGAGTGAGGGGGAGAGAGAGAGAGAGAGAGAGAGAGAGAGAGAGAGAGCATCACAGCATCAGTCCAGACTCTCTCAGTAGACAGCCTGGGTGTTTTATTAGATAAAATATCAGGGGAAAAACAGCAAAATCAGAGCAAGAATAATAACTTGCCATTAACACCCACACACACTCAAGAATATATTCAAGTAGAACAGAGGAGTCATTCTGCTCCAAAAGAGAACCAAGTTATGTAAGTTCTGGGGTTTTTTTCATGGATGGCTCAGTGGGAAAAAAAAGCATTGGTATACATGACATCAGTATTCCGAAGCATGACAAAGAGAAGAAAAACTGTAGTTGATGTAGTTAAATGTTCAGATATTTTGGCCTATCCGGCAGAGCAACAAAACACTTTAGAAATAACTTTTGATCTGTTAATGCTACATAATTGTTATACAAACATTCGGAGCGTGTTCTCAATAACTTTCTTGGAAACGAAACAATGAACAGCACCATTAGTGTGTTTTCAAAGTAAAACCCATTATCTTCTCAAGAAGGAAAAAGGACAACTACATAACAACACTGGGACCAAAGCGGGAGCGAGAGCAAGTAGAAACCTTGTGGTCCTCTCAAAATGCTTCTGTCAGGGAGGGAAACTCATTTGGAGTCCATCGTTGGCTCTAATCTGTGTTACTCATTGCCGTTCTGCTCTACGCTGCCTCTGCACTCAGTGTTTTAAAACCATCTAAAAATGAGGGATGACAATAGGAAGTGTCAACATGGCAACAATAAACAAAATGGAAAACAGCGTTGGATGTCACTCTAAAAGAGGAGTTCTTTTGTTGCACATTGTTCAGAGCGGAGGGCAAAAAGTCCATGAGATGCCAAATGGGCGTAGCAGCATAATGAAAGCAGGAAGATGACACATGCCTCGGCCCCCGTTGTGGTCACGCCATCATAACTGTAATTTCCCTTCTTCAGAAGTTAATGGACTCTGGAGTTTGGTTCTTTTGTTGTTGGTTCTCTTGTGTGTTAAGAAAGAAGAATCTTCTTTACTGAGAAAGACAGACTAAAGCCCCTCTCTGCTGTACGTTTTCAGTCATTTCCGAAAATGTTCCTGAGACCCCACTCTAAAATGAACAAATTAGTGATTCATAGTCCATTTAATAACATATAAAATAACTGAAAATATACATATGGTGTTTTGTTTTAAAAAGTATATTTTTCATAAAAACAGTACCTGTCATAAGTGTATCAGCATGCATTTTATAGAACACATGAAACAATTTCCAGTGAAATCAACACTGTGTCTTCATAACCTTCATATATCGAAGTTAGATTGTTTTTACAACCCTGAGCAGACTAAATTTTCAATCTATATATTTTCTTCTTTGATAATGAGAAAATTGTTCTGGAAAAATCCAGAACACCACTGTCCAACTTTGTTCTCCTTTCACAGAGACTGACTCTGTAGAAAGTCTTTGATGGTGCTCTCCCATGCACACAGGACTTACATTAATAATGTGTTTGTATAACACCCGCTATTCTGTCGACATACATCATCAAAGCCAAAACAGAAAGGAACACACACACATGCACACACACATACATGCCATTACATCAGTACTAAATATCTACCAATAATCCTGTTTCTAATAATTACTGCACACACAAGTACACCTGTAAATCTGTCAAACTTCTCTTTCTAAATACTTATCTCCAACTTAAGTCTATTTAAGAGACAAAAAGTAGACATTATTTTACTGAAAGTCCCTGAACCATAAAGACAAATTAAAATGAGAAATACATGTATGTGAGTGGGTGAGAGAAAGACAGAGTGAGAGAGAAACAGAGAAAGAGAGAGAGTGAGTGAGAGAGAGAGAGAGAGAGAGATAGAGAGAGAGAGTGAGAGAGAAACAGAGAAAGAGAGAGAGAGTGAGAGAGAGAGAGAGAGATTAGAGTCAAGGGGACATGTAAGTCAGAGCCAAATTACTAAAGCCACCTCTTTTGAGCGCAGACAGAAGCATAAAGAGCCCTTACTGTGATCGTCACATTAATACACACAGTGTGACTCTCTCCTCCAGTAACATGGCCCAAGGTTGTGCAACAGCATCTCCAAACGCCCCCCCCCCCCTAATCATTTAATTATAACGTTTAAAGTTCCTAATCTAGCTCTCTCGTCAAACAGAGCTTCATTCCTCAAAGCAAAATCACACTCTCCTCTTCCCCTTATCTAGACTGGTCTTGTGGCAAAATCTGCTCCAGTTAAACAGACTGTTAAAACAAGGGCTGCTGACACATCACATTAAATATAGAGACACACTGCCTTCTAGTGATGACTTTAACGGCTATATCTACCCTGAAAATTAAGCAATACTGAACACTCTGGAGCTGTGGGATTTCTTTGGCCTGGCTGACTGTGAGAGAAAGCTCCTCAAAGCCTCATGTTTTTCTTCATTTCACATACTGAGAATTAGAGGGTCAACTATCAAATCCACATATATCCCATCTTCCCAGACTTACAGTGAGTCAACCCTACAACCTTTGTCGATAACAATATGTTCAGGTTTCTGATATCAGCTGAATAAGGTTTTTTTTGTAAATTACTCGTTTTTGAACATGCCTTATATTCAGTATTTTAGTTTAGCCCACCAGATATAGTGCTGTTGGTTAGAAAAAAGTACTGCCACAACATGTGCCTTGGAGGGGCAGAGTTGATCAGCCCTGTGCTGCACTGTGATCCTTCTAAACTGAGTGTGTGTGTGTGAGAGAGAGAGAGAGAGAGTGTGAGGGCTTTTTTTGGTGTGTGGGGGTGTATGGGTGTGTGGGTTGGGGGAGGGGGGGGTCATCTAAGATTGGGACTAAGCTGTTGTATTACGGGCTGACTACATCACTTCCCTGTAAACAGGAAATCACATTCCTGTCTGGTAGCTTTATGACTCAGGGAGTGACTCAAACCCAGTTAAATATATGGAAGCAGATTGATGCTTGATGCTCTTCCCCTCTTAAAGGAATTTTTTTTTTTAAATATGTGACTGACAGTTGAGGTTTAAATTAAGATGTTAACTCACTGTAACACAACAGCCTGCAGAAATATTTATCAGTTTTGAAAACGGGTTGAAGCTACAATATGTTGGATCTGGTTTGTGGACCACTGGGGAGTAGAGTGACAATTTTAGAAGGGAATATTTTTGGGCCTTTCAACTATTGTGTTATCTGTTGCATAAAAATTCCACTCCAACTACCATATGTCCCATTTGTGT
Source organism: Chanos chanos (assembly GCF_902362185.1). Classification (NCBI taxonomy): domain Eukaryota; kingdom Metazoa; phylum Chordata; class Actinopteri; order Gonorynchiformes; family Chanidae; genus Chanos; species Chanos chanos. The sequence goes on from NC_044495.1 coordinate 21,608,505, forward strand.
CGCTGAAAGAGCCTGTATGGTTTTAAATTTGTAGTTTTGTCCCAATCCCACAGCATCTCATCAACACAGAAAAGACCTCCCACCAACCCTGACACATTTACGCGCATATGATAAACTGCGCAGTTTACTCAAGGATAAATATGTCGCGGTCATACTTTGTGTGGTCTAAATATCAGCTTTTACTTTAAGCGTCCGATTAATAATTAACGCGTTTTGGTTTATGTCCCGTCTCCGGGAGCACAGTGCAAATACAACAGAGATTTCTCCTGCATACTTACATCATCCGTTAAGAACGCGAAGTTATTCCGAGACCTCCGAGTATTGCCAAAACTTCAGACGTACTTTTTTCACCACACATATTCACAATCATTTTACATACGATTCACGCAAGGTAGGCTACTAATGACCCACCCCTATTATGCGCGTATTGTCTTCAAATGAGTAAAACGGGTCTCGGGTCTGGAAGATGATTACAAGCCTCGGTAAACAATGTAGAGTCCTGTGCAAGCGGGCGAATACAAATTAGAGGACTGTTTAACACTCCATGCAGCCAAAACTTAATGTGGAGACAAAATTAAAGATGTCTCTTGAGATAACCACTCACCTCGCCACACTCTTGAATGCTTAGAGCAGTTCTCTTTTACAAGACTTTTTCCCAAGTTAAGGCTCAAAGACCAACTTCTTTTGTGGAAAGCCTTTTCTTCTTTTTGTTTGTTTTTCCACACATAGAGGAAGACCACTTAAGAGTACCCAACATTAACGCTCCAAAATAATCTGTGAATAATGAGCTACACGAAATCACTAAGTTTCTATACTTGTCGTAGGCACATTCTTTGAGTAGTCCGCAGCCGCGAGTTCTTCCCTGAACGGCTGCAAAACGGAAATAGCTCGGTCGGGGAGAGATAGACTGATTTCTCATGGTTGCGCCCACGGAAGGGAGAAGGAGGAGTGAGTTTCCGAAAATATTCAAAAATACTGACCACATTTTCCGTGCGCACATCCCATCCTTGCGACTCGTTTCGAATTCATCTATAATCTTTTATACCGTTATTTTAAACCGAGTTTGCTAATTTCTCTCATAACATGTACTTCAAAATGACAATATTACATTTCACAAACACCTCATAAACTTTTGGAAAATATAAGATTTCAGGGGGCCTTTGGTGCATCCGGCGAGTGTAACAAGGATTACAACAAAATTGTTAA
>NC_044495.1:21612210-21664710 GCF_902362185.1 Chanos chanos
TATATATATATATATACACACACACACACACACACACACACATATATATATACACACATATGATAAACATATGCAAAATGTAACGCATAAGACACGGATGCACACATATGCACACGCACTCCTTTGTTCCTGACTGTAATCTAGTCTGTATGGTAACTCTCGTCTCTGGTGTCTGTTGTTTAGATAAGACTAGGTCATTGAGAAATGAGAAAGTAAAACAGGTATGATGTGTGACGCATCAGGAGCTTGAAGTTCCAGTACATCAACATCCAGGCAGGACATGCAGTTTTTCAGCATGCAGACCCATAACAGAGACTGGGCAGAGAGATAGAGAGACGTACTTAGCTGGCGGAGTGGGGGTTCCTGAACTACGTATAAGAAAAAGACTGTGCACACATAAACTGAATGGTCATGTTCTATCCCTCTGGCTTTAGCTGTTTAAAACACAGAGAGTGAAACAGAGAAAGAGAAAGGAGAAAAATGAAGTAATAGAGACTTGGAAAATGAGTGACAGATATATCACTTCTCTGAGAGAACAAACTAGATCTGAAACAGTAAAAATGTCTCCTCTTACCAAAAGGGCCATGAGGAGTGTTCACTGTGTATTACTACTGAACTTGTTCTGCTGTCAGAACAGCAGGAATGAGCCAATCAGAACAGAGGTGAGTATGATTTATGACACAGTTACCTTCTGAGGAACAGCAGGGGCATAGGGAGACAGGCCTTCTACGAGGAGAACCAAAAAAGGGTTCAACTAACATCACATACAGAGAAAAAGAGAGAGAGAGAAGAGGAGGGATTCAAGGTCATCACGTGGAACGCTAAGGAAATTTGGAGGAGGAGGAGAAGAATGATCAGAAGGAAAGAGTATGAAGTGAGAGGAATTGTAGGGAAAGATGTAGAAGAGCAAAGAATATGTCTCTGCCTCTTCATTTAGACAAATGGGCACAACACAAAAGGATTATGGGTCAGACGAATGGACTGGCTCGGTTTTGTGAGGTAAATATCTGGATGTCCATCAGCTAAAAGCATTCATAAAAAGTGAATGTCATTCCTCAAAAAAATGCTAAGAAAAAAAGAACAAATGTTGCTTCACTTCAGGCAATGGCTCAATCTGGGATAAAATGCTGTTTCTTGCCACTGACTATAATGTCACCATTCTATCCAAACTCTAAACAGTAAACTTGATAAAGAAAAGACAATGAGCTCCTTGAAAAATGTCTCCATGCTACAAACTGTGTCTCACACACATACTCACACACACACTCTACATGCACACACACACAAAGACACATTACAGAGTTTGCTTCAGTTTGCTATGATAGAAGAGAGCCTTGGGAGAGGAGGGTGGTGTTCCCATGGGAAAAGGGTTCATCTAAACAGTCTTCAGGATTGCTGTATAGTAGAACCATACACTTAAAGCAATTGATTTATCCAGTTAACTTCCATCTTATCAAAGAGACATAATGACAGTTATATCAAGGGATTATGCTTGACTGCATCAAAGCCAGCATCTTGAACATGGACTTTATTCAAATACCCTTGCTATACGATGTGAGGGTACATAAGATTACACCATATGGCATGTTAGCATGGCAGCCAGGAAACTAGTTCCCACATATTAGTCTCTCAGTCATTGAGCCCATTAGCTAGTGATCTGTTTAGCTTCTTAACATATTAGTCTGGCAGCTGCTGTGGATCACTTTAGATTACATACCACCTAAATGTATGTCCAGAACTTCAGTGGCACTAGGGTCTTCCCAGTAGTCTACAATGAGGATACATTAATTGTCAATAATTTAGGAAAGACAGAGAGAGAGAGACAAAGAGAGACAGAAAGACAGAGACAGAGAGAGACAGAGAGAGGGACAGAGAAAGAGAAAGAGAAAGAGAGAGAGGGACAGACAGAAAGACAGAGAGGCAGCAATTCAATTAATTATGGTGAACATATCCAACTGTAAGATGTTACAAGCAGGAATGTCTGCTATGTCTGCAATATCTGAAAATGTTTAAAGTGTCTCTCTCCCTCACTCTCTCACACACTCTGTTTGTGAGCTTGAGAGTGAGAGTGTGAAAGATATTTGATGGGTCATATGGGATTGAGACAAAATATTGAAATGTAATGACCAGATCCTAGTCCTCTAGTCAGCTTTACTCATACAACAATAACTGTATTGTCTCTTAAATTCACAAAACGCCACAATTAGTGTTAAGGATTACAGTCAATATTAACACTATGTTATCTAAAGTACTGACATGGGAATCTCTTCTAATACTGAACTTATGTTATACAAAGCTTGATGGCTTTGTTACCTGTGGCTTAATATAAGTTGTTTTATAGGCCCTGTGTCATCCAACAAATGCAAGGTTAATCAGTTAACAATTAACTGTGACCCCACACACGGGCTGAACATGCACATAATCCCACACTCTCAGTCCATTGCTGACTACAGTGTATTAAACCACAAAACTCTGAGATTCTGTCTTTTCAATGGGCAAATAAGTGAATCATCATGGTTCTGCACATCAGTACCAGCCCTACTCCAGCTGGTTAATGGTATGGAGACATAGTAACATGACATGTAATAGTAGGAGTTCATCAGAGGTAGAAGTGGAATGGTCTAACTGTGTGATGAACTAACACAAAAGGAGACAGACGGCTACCTGCTTCCCCACGGAGGGCTTTCTCCACAGCAACACCCCTCTCCTCCAGCTGCCTCTGTTTCACCTCCACTTGCTCCAACTGACGTTGAATTATCTGAAGCACACATACACAGTTTAACATCCAAACCCCTACTCCGCACACAATTTAACTCCTCTCCTCTCTGTCACTCTCCTACCTGTGCTCGATGCAGTCTCCTCAGCTCCTCCTGCTTGGCCTGCCTACGAGCAGCGCGCTGCACCCTTCGCGTCAGTTTTTCGTCCAGCTCTTCCTCGGGCGTGGCCTTCTGAAACAACGTGGTAGACACACTTATGCTCGATGGGTCTGGAAACACCATCCACACACCCACCACCTCTGTCGGGCACGATGATTCAGAGGTCGCCGCCTTGGCCGCCTGGCATGGCCTCACACTGTGTTTCTAGTGGACAGGGTCAGAGGGAGGCTGCATCTGATTGGTCTGAATTTGAGTGGGAGTACAGTGTGAACGGCCTCAGTGAATGGATAATTCAGATTCTACCTTGACAGCGTATGCTCTCTTGAACGCCAGTGCGTGAGGTACATAGACTGACTTAAGAGAGGAGAAGAGGAAATGGTTAACAACAAAGCCCGAAGTCCAAAACTACATATCACACAAAATTAAAATACATCACTGGACTCAACTACAAACTATTTTTCAGCAGCTATGTAACACATAATTGCCTACACAAATATCACCTATAGGAAAACGCACTACACGTGCCTATAAATGTTGGACAATACTCCTAACACAACACAACACGCCACCAACACAACACTTGATCTTGGCTGATCTAAAAAAATTACTCAGAGAGGGCAAGTGACCAGGGATCAGTTTACCACCTCCCATCGCAGCCACACATACCTCCTCTTCCTCCTCTTCATCTATTGTTTCCTCCTGAATGTCCGACCTCAGTTCAGATAGCTTTTTGGTTTAGTTAAAAACACAATTATAAAAAACATCTAATACAACCCAGCCACACACTTTACAACTAAAACACTGATACTGCTTCTGTCTGTGTCAGAGCCCATAACCAATACTCTACACTATGTTAGTAAACCTTCAAGAAAAGAAGACAGTCTCTATAATGCAACAGTTTAATTTACAACAGAAGTGTCTGCCGTGTCCTGATGACACAGCTTTAGTGATACATTGTAACGCCTGTGAGAGGTCTAAGCACAGGCTGAGTAGTGCCATGAGAATGACCAAAGGCACCATGCCAGGCTGAAAAGCACATCAGCAGTGTCAGGAATCTTATCCAGGGTCAATCCAGAGCACAGCTCATTTTCCCACCATTTTGGAAATCTAACATATACCCCTTTGTCAATGCTTAGTGATGTCAGTGTCTGACAAATGTTTGTCCAGTTTTAGATAAAAAGACGTTTCTGCTTCTCCAGAGTTTCATAGTGAAATGCCACTGACTGTAAGTGTACTGTCTCTTGTGTTCTGAGGGAGTGCAATGATCTATGATATTACAAATTATTCACAAATTACGACACCAATAACAGTCTATCAAAAATTTCAGAGAGCATAAAATGAAAAAATGAAAAAACGTGATAAGTCAATTTGTGAGTGGATGACAGCGTGAATGAATGGATACCTGAGCTCGGAGAGGGGATCTGTCCATCACAGCATTATAGGACAGGTCTGAGTCCTCACAGAAACTCTGGTTCTTCCTGAAGTACAAGTCTGCATGGAAAAATGACACACTAATCTATTCACCCACACATCTCACAATCTCACAGCTTCACTATCTATCTATCTATCTATCTATCTATCTATCTATCTATCTATCTATCTATCTATCTATCTGTCTGTCTGTCTGTCTGTCTGTCTGTCTGTCTCTGTCTGTCTGTCTGTCTATCTATCTATCTATCTATTTGGGTGTTTGATATATCCATGTGCCTGTTTTTACCTGAGGATCTGCTGGTTGCCCATCTCCTGTTCTCTGGGTTGGCACTGAGAGGCAGTGTGTTGGCCAGCACTGCTCCCTCCTTCCTCTTTTTCTCTCTCCTGTACCCAGAGAGAACACTCTTCCACAGGGATTTGTGCTTGGCCGGCTCCTGCTGCACACTCTTCACGTCCACCAAAGTACTCAGACTTCTCCGGTTTTTCCGTGGGGAAAACAGGGAGCTACGCTTCTTTTCTTTCTCTTCCAAGCCGCCGAGCCTGACCTCTGAACCCTGTGAGACAAGCTCTGGCATTCTCAACTCTTCCAGTGCACGCTTACTTCTCACGGCATGTTTAGCCCCGAGGACATCACAGGGGAAGCAGGGAGTTCCATCCTGGGCGGGCGTGGCTGGAGTGGTGCAGCTGGTGCTTGCGTCCTGGGCGATCAATATCTCTTCATCTGCAGGGAGTGACCCTTGACCTCTGTCTAGTCCAGGTTTAGCTACGTCTCTCTTTAAGAGTGCAGCACTTTGGGAACCGATACAGGGGGCAGAGGTCATGAGGATCTCTCTCTCTAGGGCCAGTCCCCTCAGGGGTGGAGCAGCCCTGCACTGTCTGGACACGGCTGGCGAGGAAGGTAAGCTGCAAGGAGATTCTGAGCATACAGATTCTGCTGTGTGGAGCCTTTGACTATCTACAGTGTAAGTGGTAGCAGCATCGCAGGAGGAGTTGTGTTTCTCTGTCATGGAGGTCATATATCCCTCTAGAGTAATGCTCAATCTATGTTGGACTAAGCAGTGGCAGCCCACCTCTCCTAAGACCCCCTCTAGCACCACCTCTGAAGTGTGTGAGCAGCCAGGTAAGGGTGTGTCTGAGAGTGAACGTGTGTGTGGGCATTTTGTGTCCATTAGGTGGGATGTTTGAGTGTTTGCGCTTGAGTCATAGTTTCCCGCGTTGTCACTGGTATAAGAAGATGCTAGTGCACCTGATGTATGGGGGGATGGAGAGTGTGTGGCAGGGGTGTAAAACGGGTCAGAAGTTGCATATGTCTGAGCGGAGGATGTATGAGAACACATAGGGGTATCCTCTGGGTTCATCTCTGGGTCGTGACCTTCGGACATCCGGGTCAGACCCAAATTCTTCCTGATCTCTGCACTCTTCACCCAGAACTCCTCGATGACATCTGACCTTTTGGCTAAAGGGTCCTCTGATGTCACATACAGGACAGCCTTTGGTGTAGAACTGTATGTCGGGTCCAAGTGAAATGTGTGTCTGTCTTCTTTGGAAAAGGAAGCCTCAGTAGATATATCAGTATGACTTAGATGAGTTTCCTTCTCCTCCTGTTGATGTGGTGTAACTTTTCTTTCTGAGTTCGCTACCATTCCCTGGTCATGCAAACCCTCTTTGCCTGATCCTAGGAAAAAAACAAAGAAAATATGCACCCTGTCAGATACAAGACTGAATTCTTGCGGAATACTCTAAAACATTTTCAAGAGTGCAGAGAAGCGCATCTCTAATATTAAGGCACTGGAGTGGAACAAAGACCCTTTGGCACAAAGTTTTTGGAAGTCTCCTTTGACAGAACTAAGCTTTCAGTCAGCAGCTTTGTGTTTGGAGGTTTGAATTTGAGGTAATATGCCTGAAGCAGCTTTGTGACAAAGACACTGTTAAAAAAAATAGTGCAAAGCAAATTACATTTCAGCTAAAAAGATTACAGCTGAAAAAATGTAGTTATCATGCAGAATTGGCAACTAAGCTTAAAAAAATCAGTAAACTGAGAAACAAAAATCATAGGGGTGCCGAAAAACAAAGCAAAACAAAACAAACAACATCAACTAAAAAATTAACCCAGGACACTTCAGAGGAGGTTTAATGTAAATAAATAAGCCAAAACTAAATGGCAACTCATTTACATAGAGAGGGTCCAGACCTGGACTACCTTTATATAACCTTTCCTCCTCTTCCTCAAGCCACACCCCAGAGAGTCGCTCTCTCTCCCACGGACAGTATTCACCCTCTACACACACACACGCGCGCGCACACACACACACACACACACACACACACACACACACACACACAAAACCGAGTACCGCAGAAACGATTTACGAATTACATCCACAAAAATGCATACACAGAGACGTGAACATACAAACAACCAATCATCCACAAGAAGAGAGAGTTAAAATAGAGGCAGCACACAAAGGAGTACATTTACTTTCATCATTTGTATGTTAGTGTCATTTTCACATGCAAAACTAAAAACAAGACTAGTGATTTTTGCATTATAGATACTTGTTCAATTACATCACATCACCACTTTCACACAGTCTAAAGGATTTTGTTAGTCAGGTCAATGAAGGAACATCAACATGAACCAAAACAGATTAAAAAAAGAGAGAGTGAGAGAGAAAGAGAGAGATAGAGAGAGAGAGACACTGCACAAAGTAAACTAAAGATACCCAATTAGAGAAAAGATCTTCGCGGGTAAGCACACAGCACAGCTGAAAAATTGTTCAGACTCCAAAATATGGAGACGGTGAAATTTTGATGCGCTGAAAATAAGATTATTTTACCCATTAGTGGATCATTTAAACAACTGCCATTGTTTCAGTAAAACATCAGAAAAAAAACACTTTTACCATCACTAGACTCATCCTCTTCCCCCTCTGACTCCTCTTCCTCTTCTGATTCCTCTTCTTCCACATCCTGTCCTTCATCATCATCATCATCATCATCATCCACTCTCTTCTCTCCTTCCCCCTGCTCTTCTCGCTGCTCTCCTCCGGCGTCGAGCTCCCTCCTTCCATCCAGCCTGAGCGCCGGCTCTGCCCTCTGCCATGAGCTCTCACCCTCCTCCTCCATCTCTGACTCTGAACTGCTCTTAGAAAAAGACAGAGAAACCAAGTCAGAGAACTGAGGAAAAAATACAAGGAGATGGTTGTGTGTATGTGTCTGTGTGTGTGTACCTAGAATGTTCCTCCTGATATTTCTCCTGCAGGCTAAGGTTATGTTGTGTCAGAGTCTCCTCTGGTACCTCCTGACATGGACTGTCTTGGCGCTGCGGGGATGGATTGCAGTTCTCCAGTTCGATGCGTTCGGGTGTGCCGCACACACGCTTCGCTAGACTGGAGACAAGGTCTGGGGAAGTGCCAGAGGACCAGCAGTCTGGAGGGGTCGCTGTATCAGCTGACACCGAGCCTGGAGAGGGGAGAACCGTGGAGGCGGGAGAAGGGACCGGAGGATCCTGTGGGTGAAGAGAGAGAGAGAGAGAGAGAGAGAGAGAGAGAGAGCGAGAGAGAGAGAGAGAGAGAGAGAGAGAGAGAGAGAGAGAGAGAGAGAACGTTTTTAATCTACCTGTGCTCAGGTTGGTAATGGAAGCATTAGGCATCATGAAACTGATACAAGCACAAGCAGTTTCCTTCTATTTACAGGAGGCTGTCTGAGAATGCAACAGAACCCAATCAGTCGGAGCAGTAAAAGCAGTAAAAGTTTTAGCGGGGTGTGTGGTGTTAAAGTGTGGATATAGTCTTACCTGTGACGTGTGAGTGGCACCTGGTGGAGCAGGTCTCTTCCTTTGCGCTAGTCCTGTAAATCTATAGCCGAAGTGTTGTTTACAGTAAAACTTTCCTGCACAGAGATAAACAGACAGAATGACAGAGGTAGGGTGAACAAGTGTGTAAAACCCAGTGACAGTACATCATCACATATGTACTTTAGAGTCTTCCCAAAGTCCCAAACGCGGCTCTTTTTCAAATCATCCAAACCTATCAAACCATGTGACTGGAACAGTTCCCATTGGCTAAAATTCTGTAGGCTGTGTATTTTTCTTGATTTAAAAAAATACATCCATAAATCTCCCTGGCTTCAAACCATGAATCGTGGAACAGTGTCACTCACAACAATACACCCTCTGTCTGATCACACTCACACACTAGACCTCATGATTTCAGAAGCACTACAACAGAACATTCATATGGACACCATGACTGTCGCCCACAGCAACAGCAGTTGGAACACACACTGATAGGGCAAGACAGTCGGTCATCTTGTGACTCCAAATTCACTAACATGGCCAAACGTTCTGCTGTTTGTCCCTGTTGTAGCTGACACAAACACACACACACACACACACACACACACACACACACACACAAACAACCACATAAATGTTATTGATCTGGGGTTGAAAGGTATCGCTACTATATACTTATAATCATAATTATAAGTATTACTGCTTTACAGTCAATATCAGTAGCTATTGTACACTTGCATGACCACACACACACACACACATACACACACACACACACGCACACACGTGCGCACACACCTGCACACACACATGCATGCATGAACACACACCTTGGAGCTGGTCATAGGCGTAGTTGGAGAGATGGAGTGTGGAACTGCAGTGGTGGCACTGGAAGCAGCTCCTATGGAAGAATTTGCCCTCCGCGCTCAGGCGCTCCATCACATACACACGTCGACTACAGAAATAACACACATCACTGCCGCCCACGCTCAGAGGAAACTCCTTCCTCTGGGTGCCCTGTGAAGATCACAGGCCAGAGGTCAGAGGAGAGACCAGCAGGTACACTCCTTGAACAAAAAGGTAACTTACTATTGTATTTCACATCCAACTAGAATAGAGATGTGTTAGTCAGTGCTGGCATGATGGCATTACACAGCTGCAGCAGACGTCTGGGAACTGTGTAGGCCTCTTAAGCACAGTCATTGTTGAGAGGGAGGTCAAAGGTGACACAGAGGAACTGACTAAAGTCATATTCATACCGTGCTCAACGTTAATTAGGTCACTTGTTTTGTCTGATTTAGCATCCATTCAAATAGTAGACCCCTCAATACCAATCTGCCTGCTTTATATAGCAAGGTACAGCCACATATGTCATCCTCTGTTGGCATGATCTATTTAACAAGGTGGTGTACCTAGTAAAGTGGCCATTGAGTATACAGCGGAGCATGACTTAGAGAGTAAAGACAAAATGGTCATGACAGTTTAGTGACATCTTATTCATATTTAGATGGTAAATTAACTAGTTGTTTCTTGTAATTGGTAGATAACATCCAACTTTTTTTGAATGCCTGTGTGGTATTTGTTAATCAGTCCCATAACACAATGAATCTCTCTCTAAATACAGTCTAAACACACACGTGCACACATGCGCGCACACATGCGCACGCACACACACACACGCACACACACACACACACACACACACACTGATTGTACACGCAGGGAATGTTAACACTCAAATCCAAGGTCGAGATTTATAGGCTAAACTGTGGATAAAGGTTTACCACACTCATTTTCAATCCATTCCTCCAGGCATTTTGTCAAGCCTGGATAATTGTGGACTGGATAGTGGTGGACTCACAAATATGTGAGTCCAGATACATGTACACACATCTACACACACACATGCACGCACGAATGCGCGCTTGCACACACACACACACACACTCACGCACACGCATGCACACGCGTGCATGCACACACACACACGCACACACACATACACGCATGTGCACGCGCGCACACACACACACACACATTAAATGTTAGGACACTCTCTGAATGTTAACAAATGAACTCTTACCAATTCCTTCCTCTCAAGAGAGGGTTTTAGGGCATCCTGATTCTGGAGCTGATTGGCTATTTGTTCAGCCAATGAGCTCACTCCCCCTGTATACATCTTAATATATTTCTACCAGTTAGGGAAGAGACAAATAGAAAGGAAAAAGACAAGAGAGTAGGATGAATGTGTATGAGATGGAAACCACCACACAGACATACATTACTTTACATACACAGGTAAAACAAAATGATGCAAAGACAGAAATGCTGAGAGGATAAGACTTCACACAGAAAGAAATCAGAATGCCTGAAACAGATATTTTTCCTTTTCTTTCCCTTCTTCCCTCTCTCCCTTTAACTGAACCCACGCACACACCTCCCATAAGCATTCTTCACTCAAGCTTTGCTTTCACTGTTCCTCTCTCTTTCACTGTATTACCCAGATACTGCCTCTCATCATTTCCTATTGTCAATAGTACTGTCAATCATTTAGTAGTGCAGTTGATCACTGGTAAAATCAGTTAAGTGGATGATAATAATCAGCAATAGCGAGGCTCAACAGACAGTCGTCCAGTCAGTCAGAATTCTTCAGTTAAAACACAGTGAATCACATGTTGTATGCCTTCCAGTCAATGATAAAAATACTCAGAAATAAGACTCCCATAAAGAGACTATAACCGTATAAAAGAGAGCATGATTGTTTGAACTCTGCTCAGACACACAGGGTTCATTCAAGCAAGATTCAAAACATCACCTCTCACTGCCCTCAGGTCAGACAAGCACAGATCCCTCTCAGTGACATCGTCAGTTCACACTGATAGTGTAGGGACTACTAAACGGATCTATATCTAACACAACACAGCACTGTGAAAGACAGATGCAAACATGTCTGCTTCTTTGATACGGTCATGAAATGCAAAATATAATTTAGTCTATATTATATGTGTTAACTCAAAGTTCAAAAACATTTTGACTCGTCATTAGTTTTGTACATTTGTGCATGTTAGCATCTTGGGTTTCAGTTATAGCTGAGAATAGTAACTATTCTAAAGGGGTATAAACTGCACTACCCAGTCTGCTTTGGGGTAACAGTACTTTACCTGCTCAGTTCTACTAGGCAGTGAGTGAACTTTGACCTTTTCTTTACAGCGGAAGTTCATTAGCTCCTGTTGATCTGTGTGCTTTTTCTGAGACAATAACATGACAATATGAAACAAAAAAACATGTCTGAAAACTCTATTCATTTCTAAGCTGTGTCCGAAACAAATTAGCTTAATGTGATTGCCTTCAAATAGAGTCATGCTATACTATAACCAATAATATAATAACACCGAACACCACATTATCTTTACAAAATACATTTCTTATCTAAGACGACATTACAATAATACTATATCCACACTAGTAACGCACTGTAAACAATCATGTGTGATCAATGGACTGTAGTGGACAAACTATAATACCAAGGATATGGTTTGTGGTTTCTTACTCAGCCACATTTTCAACCAACTTTTCTGAATTCAGAGCAGTTCAGTGAAATTCTGATGTACAGTTGAATGCTCTTTACAGATGCAGACCATGTCATGGGCTGGTCTGGCTTTCTGTTTGTGGTGCAGCACTTTTCTGGGCGTGCATTGTGAACACAGAGCTCTTGAGTTTTGATTGTTTTCGGGACAGCTTTTTACAAAAGCCACAGCACTCCTCTTTAAAACAGTCCATATTCAACGCAAACTCTGCTCTTTCTCTGTTTTTCAACTCTTCAATCACCTAAGAGAAGAGTTAGTTTGGTTATGTATGTGACTGTATGTGAAAAGACCCTAAAGGGAAGGGCATTGCTGGGGTCATTGATCAGACCAGAGTTGGAATCTGAACTCAGTCTGGACCATGTACCTCTCTCAGCGGAGACGCAGAGGCCTGGGGGGCCGGTGGTTTGGCCGTGGGGTCAGAGAGGGGCGAAGAGGGCAGCTCCAGATTGGGCATAGAGCCACTCTGAGGGGTGTGGAGGAACACAAGAATGCAAAAAACATGAATGGAGAGGGATGGAGATGCAGAGAGTAAACGCCTCACCAACAAACGCCGCCACAACCAGATATCTAGAGGAGGACAGGTAGATAAGACAGTCTGTCTCAACAGTAGACTTCACTACAGTATTACTGCCACCACAACCAGATATCTAGAGGACAGGTAGATGAGAGAGTCTGTCTAAGAGATTACTGCCACACAACTAGAGCCTGCCAGTCAAACACAATGCTGGGGTCCAGTCCTACTTCAGAATAAATGACATGAAACAAGCCTATGTAACCATTACACTGCAACCAGCACACAGAAGGCCACAGACATAGACACAGACAAGTTTCCCACATACACACAGATGGTCAAACTGACACAAGTACAATACACACCTGTCTTCTTAAGGCAACAGAAGAAACTGAAGGGGAGTTCTCCTCAAACTTGGCCAGCAGCTGAGATGCCATGGACCTGACTCGACTTTGGCATCCTCTGGAAACCGTTGGCACACTCGGTTCCTCCACAGACATCCCTGCCGTGGTCTGTTCATCATGGTGCTCCTCCTTTCATATAATCATTAATGACATGATACTGTATCCAAACAATTCTCAGATCATTTCAGGGTGAAAATTACCATGATATAAATTATACATCATAGTCATTAACGTCATGTAACAATGATGGAAATATGTTGTGTTGTATCTATAGACTGGGTCCTATTCCAGAGTTAGAGAAAAAACCCTCACTAATCTGGAATAAACATTCAAATTTAGAGCAATTAAAAACACCGGTCTAGACTATGGTTTAATCCAGAGTCATTAAAATAGACTAATCTGAGCAAACCACCTCTAGCAAAACACTCACGTCTTCAGACTGGCCTGTCTGACTCGTCCTCCTCCTCTTCCCTAACCCGTCTGAGTCTTTCTCTTTCTTATCCTGAGAGAGTAAAAAAGTGGGAATATGAGAAGAAAACTGAGGGGAATATCAAAGCTAAGAGTACATGTCTAAGGGACACGGAGAGGGAACAATGGCGTACCTTGGGGATGCGTTTGCGGGAGAGATTCTGCCCAAGTTTACTGAGGAGAGAGAAAGGAGACTTGGCAGTGGAGAGGAGAGCAGCTCTCTCTTCTGCAGTCAGATTCTCTGAAAGAGTAGGAGAGAGGAGACAGAAAGAGATAGTGTGTTTAAGTCTCTTACTCATATCTATGTCAGTGGTGACTGTTCATACTTTAAGGTAGAAATGCTACACAGCAATGTTTTTGTTTAAGTCATTCCTGTTGATTTTTAATTTAGATTCATTGATGATGGTCTATGGGGTAGAGAAACCTGACTCAGCATCAGTAAGGGCAAATACAAATGAGATACAGATCATCCTAAAGGAAATACAGGTTACCAAAGAGGATTGTGACTGACACTTAAGTAGATACCAAGAACAGACTATTCCGAAAGACACAGAGCTGAAAACTAAAGAGCTTGCTGTAGACGTAACAGTACATGACTTGAGACTTAAAGTCTGATTCCGTAACACCAGTAGGAGCCGTAACAATAACGACTGACTCTGACTCACCACTAGAGGGCAGTGTGTCTTTAAGAAGCTCATACAGCTGACTGAGGTACATGACCATGCTGAGAGAGTCAGACTCGACCAAACAGCTCATCTCCTTGCCTGTCATGAGGGGAGATATACCAAACTCCCTCTCCACCACATCCAATCCCAGCTGAGCATTCATTTCAGCATCAGTCTCCTCCAATGAATCAAAATCTCTACAGAAAACAGAGGCACAGTCACAGACACAGATACATACACGGACATAAACAGACACATGATGAAATGGATGTTAACTCACATCAAGTCAGGTCTGTATCTGTGTATAAGGGCACACAGGGCTAGACCACTCCTCCAGGAGGTTGTGAGGTCAGAAACACACACGTTCCTGTAGTCGTTTGTCTGCTCCTGACACCAGGTCAGTAACTTCTCTGAACGGGCTGTCTCTAGCTCTGAACACACAGGCAGAAACATTAGAGAGTGTGTGTGAATGTCAACTGGACTTAACGTACGAGGAATTACACTCGTAAAACATAAAATCCCCTCTACACATTCATAGTCATGATAAAGATGACCAGAAAAATGAAGTAATAACGGCACCACATTTTGGTCTACCGAAAAGAAGAACTCCACGTGTAATTTCACAGAACTCACCGCCAATAACTGTTATGGCAAGACGACGATGACTTAATATCAACCCAATGCTGATCCAATAACAAACCATTCTGTAAGGCAATAACCAGCTCAGTTTTCAGACTGTAGAAAATGTGTTGTTTGGCTTGAGGAAGCGGTGGCAGTATGGACGGAGGAGTAGAGGTATTTGCAGAGAATGGACAGATTCTGTGTTCTGGCGGAAGGACCTTATGTACATGCTTCCCTACTGTATACACAAATACTATATACACAAACCTGATTACACACAGCCAATCACGAGCCGGCGCTGCCACCCTTGTGTTATGTTGCTATACAAAGCACACGGGCGTGACTTTTATGACACTTTTTGAGAAATCGTTTTTTGGGGTTTTTTTCTTGATCGGATGTGAATAATTATGAGTTGCTGTATATTCTGCCTACCCTGTCGTACTGGTCGATGAGTGGGAGAGTCTATCCTCAGAGTCCCAGTATCCCCTGTGTCTATAAGGTGGAAAACCTGTGAAACACATTATCATCATTGTTGTCAGTGTGGATGTATGAGTATGAGTATGAGTATGAGTATGAGTATGAGTATGAGTATGAGTATGTGTGTGTTTGTGTGTGTGTGTGTGTGTATGTGTGTGTGTGTGTGTGTGTGTGTGTGTATGTGTATGTCTGTGTATGTCTGTGTGTGTGTGTGTGTGTGTGTGTGTGTGTGTGTGTGTGCGTGTGTGTATGTGCATGTGTGTGTGTGTGTGTGTGTGTGTGTGTGTTTGTGTGTGTATCAGTGTGAGAGAGAAAGAGAGAGGGAGGCAGAGAGAGAGTCATACCTGTGCAGGACTGATGAGTTGTGTGTTAATGTTGGGGTACCGCGTCATAGGATCCAGGCTGTATTGGCCGTAGTTCTTACTGACATTCTCTGGAGTAGTCTGAGGAAGCAACCGATACACACTTTCTCTGAAAGAAAAAAACAGTGAAGACAGACAAGGAAACAGGAAAAATAATGATTACATTCTGTAGTGTTTTCTAAACTGTCACTAAAAACCCCTAAACTAAGAACACTAAAACATTAAAAACAAACATTTCTATAAACCTGAACTTGTATCATCTCTCATAACAGGGCCACTGATCTTCTTAATTTAATGATTAGATAGAAAAGAAGCTCCACTCTCACCTCTCAGCCAGAACCTCTAAAGGAGTGTGACCCAGAGTCCAGCTCCGAACCATCCAAGCTGTATCCATGGCTGCCAGGAAGCCCCGGGCAATGCCTGTCCCCATTGGCCAGAAGGGCTGAAAGGGTACAAACAGTGAATAAAATTAACTTAATGGAACAAACAGAGAATGTCTCTCTCTAAGTCTGAATATGAACACAGATGAAAATAAGATCAATTTAAATACTGGGGTAGAGAATGTGTGTCACTTCAACCTCTCTCTCTCTCTCTCTCTCTCTCTCTCACCTCCAGTAGACTGTCTCCCACCAGGGTAACCAGTAGAGGGTGTCCCCTGCGAGTTCGCACCATTGCTGCGTTTTCGGATGCATACATGCAGGTAAAATCAAACATGGCCACATCTGGCTGCCCGTAGTGGTTAATGGCGAAATCCAGTGTTGGAAGCTGGTGATTGGTGGAGAAGTCAGCTGCTTCTCGCGCATATGACAGAAGTGCATTCTGGTCCACATTGTTTCGGGAGAGCAACACCTCGGTGTCAGCATAATCCTGTCATAATAAAGACATGTGAAATTACACAGGGACAAAATCACACACACACACACACACACATACATAGACATGTGAAATTACGCACAGACGGAATCACATACAAATGTGTAGGCAAATGAAATTACACAGCGACTAAATCATAAATGCAGATGAAATTTGAAAGATGAAAGACAGATCATCTCAACAGACAAAATTACACAGACAGAATCGCAAACACACAAATATAGACACATCACAAAATCACAAATACAAAAAGTGGACACATGAATTTACACACAGACAGAATGAAAAATACACACATACAGACACAAAGGAATGGCCACTCACATGTAGAATAACTCCTTTCTCCAGAAGACTCTGTTTCTTTGCCGTCATGACAAAGTAATGTGTGTCATCTTTATAATAGACTATATTTTCCAGGTCAATACCTGAAACGTAAATAAGTGATGGGGTTATGTGTCACGCCACTGGGACACATTTTATAAAACACAGCTCACATTAAAGCGCTCTGAAGAAAAAAGTTTGTTCATTTATTACAGTTTATTAAAATTCACAGTTTAATTATGCAACTTTTACCCATTTTAATCCACTCAGTTATGCGAAGCTCTTAGAGCATTGCTAATGTATGAAAATCGTAATGCATGTTACAAAAAAGGTTTTGTTTTTACAGTTAAGATATTGTTATTATGCAATGCTGGAGTGCCATGTTACGCTGACTACACGTTGATTTGTTGTCTCAAAAGCATGTCCATACAGTTCTAATAGCTGTCATGCTGCACTGACTGCATCTCATCATTTTGTAACACAGTGATCCTATTGCCCTGTTGTATATAGACTGAGACTGGATCATACCCGTGGCCTCTCGCAGTTCCTGGAAGAATCTCTGGTTGAAAATGAAGGCCACACCACTGATCTCCTCCACCTTGGCTTCTGCCGTCGTGTTGCGGTTAATGAAGTTTGCCGTGATGGCGATGGCCAGCTTTCCCCGGAATTCCTTCCTGCGGAAACCTGCCAAACAAGAGGAGAGATGAGATGGTGCTCCTTCCATTACACTGAATACTGATCACCGCTGAAACAAGGACTGATGACAGAGAGTGTAAAAAAAGATTTAGGAACTGTCTGTTTCAGACGCACTAGTGTCACACTCATTTGTCACATGGAAGAGATGAGTCACATTTGAACTTAGTATGTATAAAGGAATAAGAGATGTTATCCACTGGATAGCTGACTGCATTTGTAGTAACTGTAACTGGTTTTGCCCTGCGATGGACTGGCGGCCTGTCCAGGGTGTTTCCCCACCTTTTCCCTATAAGCACTGGGATAGGCTCCAGCACCCCCCACGACCCTAATTGGGATAAGCGGCTTTGAAAATGAGTGAGAGTGAGTGTAACTGGTTTAAAGCGGTTAGTGGTTCAACGATCACCACCACAAACAATGTGAAATGTTCTGCAGCACTATGAATATGGGAGTAAGTACCCCCTGTGATCTGGCATCACATTTGGAAATAAAAAAAAAATCACGAGTGGTGGGGTGAAAAAAATCCGTGTACCGTGTGTGATGAACTGAACCAAGCACTACAGAACTGAAGTTTTCAGTTTTGGTACAAAACTGTTACACTCCTAACACACATGCAATCTGATGAGTACATATGCAAATGTATGCATGTATGGTCTATCTTAAGATCCTCAAACCTTGAGTTTGAGATATGAGACATGATGTCATCTGCCCTTTAAAAGGGAAGTGAGCAGTGGTGATGCACAAAGAAAACTGAAATAAAGACAAAACACATGGTGTCATTACTCAGATCACAGATAACAATGTAGGTTACACTGGAAAATATGAATCCATATAAATGAGTTAAGTATATCAAAGTTGATCTGATAAAGGTCAGAGCAGACTGTCTTCATTACACAGTCATCATGTGGTTCTTTTTCTGCTGAAACAGAGGACCCTCCTGCCTCACTCAAATCGTGGCAGTATTTCAGTTTTGCCATCATCTAGGACAGCGTTTCTCAAACTATGGGCCGTGGACCAGCAGCTTCCTCATTGCGGACTGGTAGAGCCCTGCCGCTGCACCGGTCAAATTATGCTTGGTGCTTCTGTCACTCGCCAACTGAAAATAGTAACATTTCATTGAAGACTTCAGAATGATAAGCAAGTTCTCATGGGCAGAAATGCTTAACATTCTAGAATCTTGAATAAAATGTTCAAAAAATGAGAACAAAAGAAAACTCATCATCAGTACCTTTATTTTAAGGTTCTTCTTTTAGAAAATGAGTGCGAGAAAACTAAACTTGAACAAAAGTTCTCTTAAGGCTCTTCCCTGTGACACTGAATGGAAGAAACCTAAACATCAGTTTCGTACAGTTCCTCTTCATGAAAATCACTCCAGGATTTCCGTTGTCCTAGATCAGCGTTTCTCAAACTACTGGCTGCGGACTGGCACTGAGAAAACTGCCAGGTCCCTTCTCCCTTGATTGAACTTCCCTCTTTGAAAGAGCTTTGTTGCTGTTTGTATTAAATTTGTTCTTTTTGTTTTAAACCTATATATGTTAAACCTATATATAAACCTATATATGTATATATATGTAAAAAGAAAGAGACACTTTAGTTCTGAGTTAGTTCTTTTTTCTTTTAAATCAAATCATGACACAAACCAAGCCATGGTCCAAAAGCCAATACACAAACCAAATTGTGAATAGGGTGAACCGTTACAACTATCATCAAACACTATGTGTACTTCCGGAAATAGGAATTAGCAAATGTTTGAGGGCTTTGCTCTCTTCACTTGGAAAACACTGTGCAATACTCACACTGACTGTACAATACTCACACTGACTGTACAATACTCACACTGACTGTACAATGCTCACACTGACTGTACAATGCTCACACTGACTGACTCACATTGATTGTACAATGCTCATATTGACTGTACAATGCTCACACCGACTGTACAATACTCATATTGACTGTACAATGCTCACGCTGACTGTACAATGCTCACACTGACTGTACAATGCTCACGCTGACTGTACAATGCTCACACTGACTGTACAATGCTCACACTGACTGTACAATACTCACATTGACTGTACAATACTCACACTGACTGTACAATGCTCACACTGACTGTACAATACTCACACTGACTGTACAATACTCACACTGACTGGTGAATTTCCAGGTCCTTCTGATTGCACCATCTCTGATTTCAGGGTGTTCAGTTGGAGTACTTTAACATTTCTGACTTTGTTTCTACTTTGGATCATCTTTACTTTCCAGTGATACCTGGTAGAGTGTTCCTCCTGCCGTCAGCTCCAATGATAACATGAAACTCAAGTTTGCTGACTGGGTGACAATTGGGATAGACCTCAGCCCTCCAGCCAATCCCTGTATTGTACAAAGATATAGAAAAGGAGCTTTTAATCTGAAGGTTAAATTCTTAAGTTTATGGTCCTTTTAGGGTTAGGATTAAAACCGGTAAGAACAGGTTACGGTAGCAAGAAGTAAGATATGACAATTTTGCAGTTTAAGTAAAAACTGGTTATGGTTGAGTTTTGGTCAGGGTGTTCTTACTGTGGTTTTCTTGATCCTCTGGAGGCTCCAGCAGGCCCCTGAACTCTACATTCACATGAACCTCAACACCCAGCAACAGAGCAACCTTCAACAGCATCAGCTGCAGCTGCCGGATACCTACACACACACACATGCACATACACACACAGAGGGCATTACACACAGGGCCACCACCCACCACATACATTATGTACTACTAGAATATAACATATGAACAGCATAACAGACAATTACACACACACACACACACACACATACTTCTGTAACCATGGGACATTGCACTCACTGATGTGATCGATGGTTCCAGCACAGAATTTTCCATAGAACTTTTTGGCACCAAGGCCACGCAGGTCATGGATAGTGAAGGGCCACAGGTGGAGCACATTATTCCGTGAGAATGAATCTCTTTTCTCCACCAGCACCACCTTAGCACCTAAAAAGCCCAGTTCTATGGCTGTCCTCAAGCCACATGGCCCAGCACCTATGATCAGACACTGCACACACACACACACACACACACACATACACACAAAACACACAGACACACACATCAACCTATCATCAAACACTAAATCATGTTTCACTGGCCAGCTCTTTTTAAAATCTGTATCTATCTATGTTGTGTATGGATAGAATGGATAACTGCATGAGTGGGTACATATGTGTGTTTGTGTTCTTCAGATTGTAGGATCAACGTGTTAAAATTATAACTTGTATATGAACATGTCTATAAATAACAGGTTTATCTATGTGAATGTATTAATCTCTGTGTATCTATATATGTACAGTATGCATACATATATACAATGTGTTTATGTGTACCGTGGTGTTAGCACAGGCCTGGCCTCTCCCAAATTCTTTCTGGCTGAGGCGTTTATCCAGTTTGGCCCACAGAGCCTTGGCCCTCCAGTAGTGCAGACGACTTCTCAGCGTGTGGTAGAAGAAGGGCTGCTGGCCTGGCTGCAGCTTCAGCTCAGCACACAGCTCCTGAAATACCCTCAGAGTCCCTTTACATGTGGCCGCCTGCACAAAGCTGTCAAATAAGACATGTGCCTGGCATGTCGCATCCCGCCCTTCACCCATGACTCTGCCCTCAGCCCAGCCAGGCCGGGCTAACCCAGTCAGGTGACCTCAGGTCAGCTGCTACCTGAGAGGAATGGAGGAAGAAAGAGGAAGACAGTGAGAAAAGAGAGAGAGCCGGGGGGGGGGGGGGGATTGTAACACAGTTGAGTAGTTCAGTTTTTGCGAACCCACACTGTTTTGACCTGACTTGACTGAATGGTGTGTTTGATGAAAGTGTAATAATTCAGTATTGCTCACTTCCAGGCAGCCATAGCCTTGTGTTTGTTCCTATGTGAAACACTGTTTAAAAGCAGAGGCATGTGAGGCTCTAACAGTTCCCTATCAGGATTCTTTTAAATAATGAAGGTGCTTAGACCAGAGGACTGACAGCATTGACTATCTTCATTCTCTTCTAGAACATGCTGCTGCTGTCTTTTGCTTTTGACTTGGGCACTTCCAAAGAGTAAGAAATAAAACATCATATCTAACAGGAGTAGAAGTGAGTCAAGCTCAGGCTCTGCTGGTACAGAGTTTTTTGATGATGACTGTTTCCCTAATGGTTGTTGGCAACTCCAGGCCATGCTTCCACTTGACAAGCTGATCTCCAAAGCAGGATTATAGATCAGCAGTAGCTACAAACAGACATCTGGTGCCCACTGATCCTAGAGATGTGGTTGGATATCTTTTTTGTTTCCAGGAAGAAACATTATCAGGTTTTTTTGTCAGCTAGTTTTTGGACTTGGGAGAGACTTCTTCCTTGTAAATGATTTATTTTTTTAATCAAATACACAGTTCAAAAGGGGTAGAGAGATTCCAGTAACAATGTTTGACATACTTGTTGACAAGAATAGTGGCAAGAACAGACAAGCCAACAAACAGACACAACTTGTATTCTACAAACAAACAAATTGCCCACTAAGTACTGCCTACATTTAATCTTCAACTGGTTTTCTATGATGCTAGGAGTACGAAAGAGAAGAGAGAAGAGGGGAGACGTGTGATTAAGGAAAAGAGAGAGAGGAGAGAAGCCTGCTTTCCCTCATTTATCCTTGTCTACAACCTCCCTGATTAACAGCTGAGTCAGTACATATTTACAGCAGCACCACCTCACCACCCTCACATTCACTCTCTTCCCTGTCTCACTCATCCTCTTTTGGTTAACTGTTGGTTTTACATACATACATACATACATACATACATACATACATACACACACACACGCACACACACACACACACACACACACACACACACACATTCTTGCCTCTCCCACTCTCTTGAACCCATGTTTCATTCTCTCTGTCTTCCTTTTCCATTCTTACCCTTTGCCTGTTTTATAACTTGAGTCCTCTCTTCTTTAGTTTCCATGGGCACCTCATTCCCTTAGACTTTCTCTGGCCCTGCGCTCTGAGATCATAGACACGGTTAAATAAACTTGTCTAACACCAGCGAAATATATCCTTATGCATCAGGGTTTTAGGCATGCATACTTTAAGGATTCAGCTATAGCAAAAACTCAGCAAAACTAAGTGAAACAGCACAGCAGTGATTAACCATGTGGGTAAAATGCAGGGTGTTTTAGTATTGAATAGTATTTAGTTTTTTGTTTTTTGGGGGGGCAAAACTGGGAAGACTTTCTGCATTATATTTGAACACAGTTTCTGGAAATTAACATATACAATTCAAAATGATAGATAATACAAACACTCATAACTATAAGTTGCATCCCTCCAAACTTTCGACATAATATTTTAATCAAAGAAATTCCTATATCAATTCTACCATTCTAAAAGACGATATTTAATGTATTAATACACTGTTTATTTTTCTCTCAGTGTGCAGTGACTTCATGGGACACTTCTCTTGCTTGTAGAATTTCACTGAATCGAATTCCATCCCTTGTAATTCCAACTCCAATTCCATTAATTCTCATATCAATTCAAAACTGACACCATCCCACTTCAGGATCATCAGCTGTCCATAAAAGAGGTGTCCAAAACAGGCATCCACTTCCAGCACCTAGCTGTATACTCTCCTCGCTATTTAGAGATAGCCTATACCTTAAATGTGAGCCTAAAAGGTGTGCCTTAAATGTTGGTTGACATCTGTGTAACTCAGCAATGAAGAGCGTAACTGATCTCAATGCTGTAGTTTATATTACGAAAATACAGAAAACATTTAACCTTAGGACTCTCCCTCCCTCTCTGTCTCTCTCTCCACGTCCACAGGCACACGCACACACACACACACACACACAGTAGTTCAAATGCTGCAGTGTGAAAGAGACATAATCTCTGTACCATAACAAACGCATTTGTACATTAGAGAGGGGCGACGTTATGAGACGAGAAAAGCTACTTACCTTAAATCCACAAGCATGGATAGACTACAAATACAGCCTCATCAGACCACCCGGATAGCAAGCGGTGTTATCTTTGACAGAATATGGTACAGATACGCCAAGAACGTCGTTTTCAATGTCATGATTGCAGTCAGAGACCGATTAAGCTGACGGTTTGCTTTTATCCGTTTGCCGGACCTGCAGACGCAGTATCAGTATCGGTTGCGCTCTAAAGCTAGTGAGGACGGTCCCCTGAGCGTTGTATCCTGCAAGGAGCAAAACGGGTCGCTGCGTTCACAGAAAAGCGAGGACATGCCAAGTACTTACTGCAAATAACCTAAAGCACACACTGCAGGTAGCTGCACTGCAACACTTAACAAATGCAACCGTATCGATGAATAAACGCAACTGACGGACAGTTGTGAGTGTCTTGCGAGTGCGACTGCACGATTCCGACAAAGTTAATCTGTCAAAGTGCAAATCTCATAGGGTCGGCTGTGTGTCACGGTGTTAATCACGAACCATTGACATTACATAGACTATGTAACTAACAGTAGCCTTTAAGATATCTTTTATTAATGTGTTTGAGTAGCATGTATGGCTTCCAGCGCACTGCAGAATCCAAGTATATTGCCCAGAGCATACTGTCAGCATAAATGTGTGAAACACGTTTTCAGCTCACTTAGGCCAACCGCACATTGCTACTAAGATAGGAATTACCCCCCCAACAGAGAACCGCTGTGTGATCTTTCAGTGTAACAGAGCAGTGCTAAAGCCTCACTAATATCAACAGACTAGAGAGCAGCATTATCACCACGTGTAAATTGCAAACTACTCTATAACAAGACTAATTCAGTTTTTAACTACTTTATCACAAGACTAACTCAGCTTTGCAATTTTGAACCCCTGTATTATATTAGTTCTGTCTTTATTTTTTCTCTCTTACCCTCAAATCCTTGCTTTACCCCACTCCACAGTAAATCTTGCGGCCTATCTCTCCCACTGTCTTCTGTTAGTTTCTGTGGGTTCCAGAGAGAGGTAGGGTCAGGTTGAAGTAACATCTATCTAAGTCAGGTGAGGAGCTGGCAGCGGGGAGTGCCCCCTACAGAGAGACACACAGGGATTATGTACGAGCCAAGGTAGACAGCAGCCTACTGCTTAGAGAGGGTAAATATGTATGCATGTAGACACATGCACATGCATACACACACACACACACACACACACACACACACACACATACATACATACATACATACATACATACACACACACAGCATGAGCATACCTGCACAACAAGCGCAATGTAGTGCATGTGCAAAGACTTACAGAAATACTAACATTCACATCCACATTTTCCGCTCAGTGTCAAACTGGTGTCAGAGAAACAAAACCATCAGATACAGACAAACAGAGAGAGAACAGAGCATGTTCACCGTTAAAAAAAGATCCATGAGGCTGAGATTAGATCACCTGCTGAGTTTCAACTGGCCAGAGGTTAAAGGTCACTCCAGCTTGAAACGTGTGACCTAAAACGACCGTTGGTTTGATCACAGAACATTGCCGTGTCGAGTCCCATTAGATAAACTGCCTTGCTTTCTCTCAGGTCCTCCCTCAGTGTCTGCCTGCACGCTTTGATAAATCTTTCATATTCTCCCTGAATCACTAACAGAGAGATATAGGGCATTAGAGCAGCTCTGTCTGAGAGTGACAGACATTTAGGATGCAGGTTCTGCTTTCTGAGGTCCTTTCTGAGTGATAGACTTCTACTGAGCAAATCTTGATCCCCTTCAGGTGCTCCTGTGAGTGATTAAGTCTATTTTAGAACTGTCTGAAGAACTGTCTGTGGTTCTGAGGAGACAGTGATTATGCTGATTACAGCACAGTGAGGGTGTGAGTACAAACCTGGTCAGATTTGGTGTAATAAACACACACAGAGACAGGTACACAGCCACGCCAGTATAATCAGACATTCAGACACGCGCGCACGCACACACACACACACACACACACACACAGACACACATACATACACACACAGACGTGAAATTACACACAGACAGAATCACATACAGATGAAATTTGACAGATGAAAGACAGATCATCTAGACAGACAGAATTACACATAGACAGAATCGCAAAGACACAAATACAGACACATCACAAAATCACAAATACAACAACACACACAACAACACTTATGTCTTCAAAGATGGTGACTGATGATAGATACTGAAACTTCCTCACTCTTTGCACACTCAGTGTATCTTAAGCAGATATTTTACCCGCTACTGCTAGGACAAGTGCAAAGTCTCACACAGTCACAGCCTAACACTGGTAACTGTAGTAACACCTCTGCTTAACAGAGAGAAAGGAATTACCTCAAATGGAGAGAGAGATTGCCAAAATACAGTATCATATATACAATTACCAATCCTTCCTGATGACGGCCACTGTGGTATAACAATGCTATCTATATGACACATTCTGTCTAAATAGTACACACACACACCCATGCACGCACACCCACACACACACACAGACAGATGTAACATAGCGCAGCACCAAATTAGCCTGGATGTGTGCTACTTACAGTGCGTTGTATCTGTATCATCCATGCACTAACACACTCCCAGCATCCCACTGCTAGTTGTCAGTGTGTGTAGCAGAGTGCCAAGTGTCCCTCACTGCTCTTAAATCCCCATTTACTATACAGGAGAACTGCAGTGCAGGCAGGAACGTAGGACTGCAGCCCCTCTCCCACTCACTCCCTCTCTCATTCTCACATATGCATGCAACCCCTCCCTTCTGCCCACACACACACACACGCACGCACGCACGCTCGCATGCACACACACACACACACAGTGACACACGCACACACACACTCACACATGCGCGCGCACACACACGCACACACTCACACATGCGCGCCACACACACACTCACACACACTCAGTCTCATTGTCAAGGTCAGGGAAAGGATGTGCCTGGCACTCGATGGCTCTTACACAGAAAGCAGAGTGCTGACTCCAATTAGCTAGCCCTGGGATAGGAGCACAGTTTTGCCAAAGTTAGATAATAAAGATACAACAATGGATCACACTTACTGTTTAAAGAAGTTTTTGATCATCCTTAATAATGCTCTGAACAGCTAGCTTTTATAAGTCCAAAAGGAACGAAATTTCACAAAGACAAAAAGGAAAGGAACAAAAATCAATCAAAAAAATGATTAATGTAATAATATTGTAAACATACAATACACTGAGGTATTAATATGTAAACGCATAACCTTTCTATTAAGACAGAGGTGCAGAGGTGATTACAATGCTGTGTGAATTTTCATTGCAGCCATTGTTTTGTTTTATATGGTGGCAAATCATGATCTGCAGGCAATACAATGGACCATCTTGTTACTGCATGACTGACACACTAGGTGGACGGACATAACATTTGATTTCTCTCTTTCTTTTTTTTAAGTCCTACACTGTAAGGTTTTTAAATGATGGCTAAGGGTGCTGCTGTTTGATCACACAGACCATGAACGCTTTACCTTCTCTACTATTTTTTCCTCTATGTTCTTATTACCTTATATTATGACTTATTGATGCCTGTTGAGTAGCTATTGTGTTTTGTTTTTTGTTTTTTTAACTCCAGTGTCTGTAGTGCAATGTATTGCAAAATACCTCTATTGGAATGACTGAGTGTATGTAGAATGTAAAAGGACATCACATGTACTTTTATTCGGCTCCTCAAAGCTGATTTAAAAAGAAGGACAGTCTATGAGTACTGATGAATTTACACTGACAAAAGAGTGGAGTCAAGCTTGTTAACCCACCACCATTTATATCTCCTCTCTTGGAGTTTCTTCACCCTTGACATAACTGAACAATCTTCACAGTTTCCTTACCATTCCAACTTTCTCACCCCACTACTGGAGTTATCTAATCTCTAAAGAGCTTATCCCTGTTTGTATCAGATAGCCCACATCTTTATGAAATGAACCATCTATTGTTCACATCCATTGCTCACCCAAATACTGTTCAGATACAGTTTCTCACAGTAATCAAATTTCCAACTCGGGGATTGGTGTCTGCTCCCATGGCATTGACTCCAGATATACAAGAAGACTATGAAGACTTTGCTAAGTCCAGGTCACCACCAGCAGTCTGTCAATCCCTTGACCAGCAATTAATAGTCACTATTTTACATAGACCAGTTTTTCTGGCAACTTCCTGCAAACATCCCATCATTTGCTCAAAGTGTCTTTTGCTTGAGCATGAGATTGAACTAACAATCTGTACAAGGTTTTACTATTTAACCATATGGCTGTTCAAGTCAGCCTAGTTTCTGATTGTATTTGAGATCATCGGCAACATTACCTCAAGCGGAAAAAGTATTTTGGAGTAATCATGGCATTTTAGTCCTCTGTTGCCCCCTACTGACCACAGAATGAACTACTACAATGAGGGCATACAGTGACCATTAATGGAGAGGGCGTTGATACAATAGCGAGCCAGCTGAACGAACGAATGAATGAATGAATAAACGAACATATGGATGAATGAATGAATGAATTTAGCAATACTGCATCAGGTACATAATTAACAAGTATTTGCAAACTCAACATCAAGATGTTACCTTCACTCCTCTTAACGGTAACACATGAAAACACGGTTCACAGCCGTTAACTACAACCTTCACTCTTCACAGCGTCACTTTTTAATTGGTTTTGGGATGTCATTCTTCATTGTCAGATGTAGATACCTTATCAAATTACTGCAAAACACCAGCTCCTTCTCTAAATCTGCAGCTCAAGATACAATATTTCTCTCACCTTCATTCAAAGCTGTACAGATGTATGCGAGCATGAGACGTACACTCCTCTAATAATTCGTGGTGCAGTATTAAAGAAAACCCAAGCAAGGTAGTAAGCAGCATTGTTTTGAAGTAAATATTTTATACAGTATTTATACATTATTTTACAAAGTGCACTGCAATGAAATGCTGGGGTTTGGTTACTACTGGTAACCAAAGTTAATGATATGGGGTGTTAGAAAGCAACAATGGACACTACATCAGTAACTGTGGTCACTGACATCATCATATATTATTTTCTGTGGTCTTCTTCATATAGTTTGCATGATTTCTGCTCTGTAACACAAACAATAAGTGCTGATATGTAAGTCTTCACACAGGTCAAGTTGCCTTTAGTCCATAATACATTCTACATTGATGGGAGCATTCAAAATGATATAAAAATTAGACCATCAAAACATAAACAAAATTACAGTAGCATAAGAATAAAATATTACAATAAGCAGACAGGAAAAGGAACCTGTGACATGTGCATATCCATACACACACCTTGTTCAGTTAATTAACCGGCTGATTAAATGATTTTTAACACTTCCATTAAAAAAATATCCATTTACCAACAAACAAAAAAACACACAGGCAAACCATCTCTTTTCTCTCACACAGTGAAACGTGGGACGTGCCGTGTTCACAGAACACAGTAGCACACGCAGAATGAAAAGTAGCAGGACAGAATGGAGAAGAGTGAGTCTGTCCACTCATGCATGCTCAATGCTGAAGCAAAAGCTGAACTGAGAGCCAGTGCAAAACTTCAGCAAGGCTTTTCTGCATATACATATAAAATTAAAATCAACAACAATTTCAAATCTAATAAAGGAAACATAAGTACTCCTCTAATATCAGTTCAGAGTTCAGTTAAAGCTTATTCAGATTAAACCTATTTGGGATGGCTGGGTGGGAGTGTGTGTGTGTGTGTGTATGTGTGTGTGTGTGTGTTAAGAGACACACATTGACACATTCCCCCTTATCCATCCAGTATAAAAATGCAGCATTTCATTGATGGTTTCAACAAAGCCATTAACCCTTTGCGTTTTAAATATAATGTTCCAGAAAATACTCCCGATATGTCAGAAAAATCCATCCAGCCCTCTCCTCAAACTTCAGGTGAGCATCTGGATACATCAGGTCTAGGCTTGTGTATGCTAATGGTCTTCCCTGATTGTGGTCTCTTCTGTAGGTGATCCCATGTGCTGCGCATTTGCATGGGCATCACCTGGCAACCATACCCTGTTTCTCCAGTCCCACGGGTCTAGCCCTGATGTACTGCTCCACATTAGTATTCCACGCTGCCTGCCACATGTCATGTTCTCTGTTTGGTGCCAAGTGTTGTTCACTTGGTGCCCTGTAGTCTTTTCTCCAGCCGGTCGAGTTTGGCGAGGTTCTCCTTGAGTAGTTTGGAACTGGGGGTCAGGAGCAGTGCTCTCTGGTAATACATTCTCGCTGCTGCATAATCACCCTACAGAGGATTTTTAGAGTTTAAGCAAATTATATTCTATTGTATCATAATCACTGTAGTTCAAACTGTCTCTCAGGGCAACAGGCACATACATTCACATACATGAATCATTGTCACACCAGTCAAATTCTGTTGTATTTGATTTTCTTCACTCAGTCCATTGTTTGCCTTTGAGGTAGTTTGCCTTAGAGATAGCTTATTAACATAATATTTTTGCTGCTACCAAGTCAGCCACATGGACAAAATTCTACTCTATTCACGAAAAGTTCTTACCACAACATAATGACCAAACTTTCACTATATAGACCAAGTGGAACATACCATACATTATTCTATTCTGTTCAATTCTATTACATTATGTTCTAATTGCTTCTATTTATCCCCACACTGTTTCCCACAGGTATACTGCTGTCAGGATTATGTTAAATCCAAAAAGACACACTCCTGGTGAGAGCTGCCAGTCTGCAGAACTGCACACAGAATTTAGGAAACTCACTGTATGCAGTGTATACTTTAATCACTCAGTATTTTTGTCAGTTTTCACATATACTAATATATGGCCTTTTGATCAAAACATGGAGTGTCAAAAACATATGCTCTGCATATAGGGATATGTGTAGCTTCCGTTCATTAAATCTGTAGAGGAATCGTGTTAAACAAATGTATCCGTAGGATAAGAAAACCTCATCTTCTATTTTCATTCATGCATTCCAAGACCAATTAATATGTAATTTCATAAACGTACTCCTACAGTTAGAACATCACTAGGCTGTTGAAGTCAGCTATTTGGAGGTCATGGTCTCTGTGTACACTACCTTAATGTGCTGAATTCCACCCATGTTCATCCAGGCTTGTGATTGGTCAGGCTTGAGTTCCACAGCAAGCTTATAGCTCTGTGAAAAAAGCAACCTGACATCTTTAATTTCATTAAATGATCAGTTTTAGAATCACACAGACACTAGAGGGCACTACAGCTTTACACATTGAGGTGATTTTAAAGTTGTTACCTGAGTGTTTATTTTTATCAGGCATTTCTATATGTGTAACAAGTAAATGCCTCTGAAGTTCTGTAACAAAAGCCCATATTCTACTCTAGCGACCTAAAACAGTCTTGAGAAAGAAACTGGGACACCTAATCAACACCTTTCAGCATGCCAGCTTCTTAACATGAAACCAGTGTGACGTCATCAGTTCTTTTTGCCGTGAAGGGAAGAGAGAAATAGGCAAAGCCATGAAAAGAACCAAGAAAGAGGCAAAACTGGCTGACATCCAAACCCAGATCAAAACCAGACATTCAGTTTCCAGGAAATCCAAGAAACAAATGATTGAATATGGCCAAACAGATAAAAAGGGAGACTCTCCCTTCCTGTGAGGCCTGTTGTGTATTTTAAACAAGCAGATAAATAATCTGATAAATCTGATTGATAGGGTGATCAAACGTATTATACGTTTACATTTTCACTCTCCTTTCTTTTGCCCCCTCCTGGTTTAACTGATAAAGGTGATAAATGATACATCATAAATGTAATACTCCTTCTGAATGATGAGGTTCAGGCTTAATAAATTCTATATGTTTTCTCTTTCATCTGGGTTCTTGCACTCTTTTTCATTTCTGAGCTGTGAGTCAAAGAGACATCCAATTATCAGATCAGGAAGAAGAATAAATAGAACTACAAACGCAATAAATAAATAGACCTAATTACAAACGCAAAACAACAGAAGAAGAAAAAGAACAAAGAACAGAAGAGCTGAGAAATGGAGAGGTGGATGAAAATGTGGATGATGAGAAAAAGAGAGTGAGAAGGCATAAATGGAGCACAAAAAAGGGGCAGACATCCAAGGAAAAGTGTGGGAGAGGAGAGAAGACAGAGAGAGAGAGAGAAAGAGAGGGAGAAAGAGAGAGAGAGAGAGAGAGAGAGAGAGAGAGAGAGAAACAGAGAAACAGAGAGACAGAGACAGAGAGAGAGAATGAATCACCTCAAACGCTCTGTCTAGTTGGTTCATTTCTCTGAGCTGGTTGCCAATGGAGAAGTGCAGTTCTGCTCTCACCGCAGGGTCTGATGGCCGCTGCTCCAGGGCTTTATTTAGAGCATCCAAAGCCTGAAACACACGCACACACATGCACATACATACATACACACACACACACACACACGCACACACGAACACCCACACACCACACACACACACACACACACACACACACACACACACACACACACACACACACACATTTACAAAATGTCCATTTACAGCAACATTCTTACACCAATCTCCTTAAGTACAGTAGAGTCCTGTAAAAAGGGCGCATTCTGGGAAATCAGGATCAAGCTCCTTGTCTGAGCAGTTAAAATGTTCAATTCAATCATAATCAGGTTATTTCCAAGCATATGAGGGAATCTACAAGTTCTTTAATATCTATACGAGCACAAAGAGATGCAGTGGCACAGGAAAAAAATGCTAATCCAACACCACAGTAACCAGATACTGGCGCTTCCACCAGATTAGTGGAGGACAGTTCTGGGGAGCACAGCGTGAAGCTCCACATGTGTTACAGCTCTCTGGGAAAGCCCTCTGTGGTCTGCTAAAAACAAGCGGTGGGTGACTCCACATGTGTCAGAAGGGACATGTGATATTCTACATCCTGCCCAGCCAGCACAGGAAATGTAAAAACAGATAGTAATAAGAGGGACTTGGCCCTGACTAAATCAGGGAGAAAAAGGCAAAAATTATGAGTAAAAAGTTAAGGAGACGAGGGTGTTGCATTACACAGGGGGACTATAATACTGCAGTTATACAGGACACATAAAGATATGACCTGCCCTGCCCCTCCCTCCCATGACTTCCTGTGGAAGGTTAGTATGCAAATCTCCCTTGCACTCTAATCACACTACACTTCATTTATCCAGTTTCATAACTTCATTACTGTATCAAATGAAAAATAAGCCATCTGAATGGAATCTTAAACAAGTGGAAAAGATCCCTTTCAAATAATTCACTGAAGCTTATAAAACTAGCATTTTTTTAAGAATGTGTTTCCCTCAAAAACACGAGAAAGAGAGCATATTTACATATGAATGACTAAATAAAGTAAGAAACACAAACGGAAGCACAGACCTCTGTGAAGTTGCCCCGTTTGCTGTAGATGGCAGATAATAAGCGGTAACACTCGATGCAGCTGCTGCTCTTTGATATGATTCCCAGAGTCATTGTCTCTGCCTCTTTAACCTGGCCTGCCATGGCCAGAACCTGAGCCTAAAGAGAACAGGAAACAACACACACACACGCACAACCATGCACGCGCGCAAACACACACACGCACACACGCACACAGTTACACACACAATCACACACACACACATGCACACACACACACGCGCACACACACAAATCACTGTTAATGCAGTTTGACATTCCTCTACGGAAAGTCATATGCAGTCATATGCAACAAACGTTAGTCTCTGTTAGCTATGCATCACAGTTTGTTCATTAAATTTCTCCTGATGCACTTTGTTTAAGCTTTCTTGGCGATGACTAAAATCTGTCAGAGCAACTATTGTCTTTTTTAATATGAAGCGCAGGCATGAAGAGGTCTGGTTTTCAGTTCCTCAGTGAAGACTTGGACACTGCTCTGAACAGCAGTGGAGCCTCTCTGGAGGATTCATTAGTGAAGGAAATCTCAAAGTGAGAGAGAAGGAACACAGTGTTGCCCTCAGACAGACCAGCACACTGTCTATCTGCAGTCAGTGAGTCAGACACCAGTCTAAACACACAGTTCAACGACTTTTACAACATCCTCCTTTCTCCACATACCAACAAGTCTGTGATTCAGCACAGAGAATTTTGTGGTGTACAGAATGCTTTACAAAGAGATTCACATTTCCAGTGATGTACAGGCTATGGCTAAGAATAGACCAAAACCCTCATATGCTCCAGTCTGAGGTACTGTCACATCTAAGAACTGCCAACCTAAGTCTTAGGAGGCAATGACGTTTATCAAGGTGCTTGTTTGGTCACAGCATTTTATTGGGTATCACAGAGGACAAAACTGACCACGAAACTAATATTACAATTAGGGAAAAATCACTTACATTATAATTTCCCAATCAAC
This sequence comes from Chanos chanos, assembly GCF_902362185.1. Lineage (NCBI taxonomy): Eukaryota > Metazoa > Chordata > Actinopteri > Gonorynchiformes > Chanidae > Chanos > Chanos chanos. Next base: position 21,645,706 of record NC_044495.1, read on the forward strand.
ACCACTAATCCTTATAATCAGCACTAACATGTCAAATGTTATAAACATAAGTGTTTCAGTGCCAAGAGCTCTAATGAACATGATTAAGTTTGGAACAGTTTCACCCTCATGTGAATGCTGTATCCTCTACTGCACAAAATCCTGTACAGATGAAACTGAAGACACTGAAGCCAGCTGAAAGGCTTTAAACGTGAGACTGACTGGGACTGAACGGAGGATGCTCTAAGTTTTCCATTCTCACCAGTGCGAGCCAAACGTCGGTGCTGTCGGGCTGCAGGGCGGCAGCCTCTCTGTACACCTCCATGGCCTCCTCATATCGGCCTGTGTTGTAATACAGTGCTCCCAGTGGGGTCAGGATGTCCACTTTACGCGCCACCTGAAGGGCTCTGTGAAGTCACACACACACAAGAGGCGATTTTTCAGTGTTGAGGCTATAAATCTACATGAGAAGAGCTGAGCAGATAAGATATCAGATAGTTCCTTGTTACACTATCTTATGACAAAATGCTTTCTTGTTTGTTAGTTTGTTGGTTGTGTTCTTGATTAACAGTGTTTTAGGGCTTACCTCTTATACCATGTTTCTGCTTCTTTGTTATCATTGGAGGAACGCAGCAGACGGCCCAGGTTCACCATGGCAACGTAATGTGCTGGCTTCAGCCGGACAGCTTGCTGGTAATGAATGGCAGCGCGTGCTGCATTACCTGAGAGAGAGAGAGAGAGAGAAATAGAAAGAGAGAGATGGAGAGAGAGAGAGAGAGAGAAGGTGAAAAAATAATTTCCACACGTCAAATCAGCCAAAGCAAAAAAAATGAACCAAATTGAATAGCGTGCAATTCCAATGGCAGATATGAGCAGCCTGGGCACACAGAGACCGTCTGGTCCTGTGCGCAGGATCACTCACCAGTATCCACCAGGAACACACCATAGTTGTTGTGAAGGTCGGAATTTTCGGGACAATTCTCAATGCCACGCAAGTACATTTCATTTGCTTCCTCAACACGTTTCTATAAAAAATGAAAATGTATCTGTTAAAATACAGAGTAAAAACGGCATCTTATCTACTGACTAGTGTGAAATTGCTTGTGTTGTAACGGTGGTGTCCCAGAATATCTTTGTGTGTGTGGGTTTAACTGTACAGCCCAAAACAGATATTCTCTTTGCCTTGAGGCATTGATAAGAACCACACATGCTGCTTAATCCTACTATCTACAGCAAAAGTTTTAATTCAACTCCCTAAATCTACAGCGTTGGATTTTAATTTCACTCCACAGTCACAGCAGCAGCGAGTATTTTTGCAAAGCTGAGTAAATCTACAGCAACGGTTTTTAATTTTCACCCAGCATATGAGAATAATATCCGATCTAAATCAACAATGACATTTCAAATTCAAAATCTACAATGGATTTTAATCTAACTCAAGCAGCTGCTAATTAAATTGTCTAAAGGCAAGAAAACTGTGGGAGGTCAGCAGTGGGAGACAAAGAGAGAGAGTGAGAGAGAGAGAGAGTGAGAGAGAAAGAGAGAGAGAGAGAGAGAGAGAGAGAGAGAGAGAGAGAGAGAGAGAGATGATTAAGCAGTCCAGTAGTGCTGTGGTGGAGACCAGTCTGATGGACTATGGATAAACTTAATCAAGTTAAGGAATCTTACTGCTTTTCTGTCATATTTAACAGGCATAGACGAGTTATTACGAGCGTAAAATGACTGACTAACTGGTTACATTATTAAACATTTCTGTTCCGTCCATGCTTTGTTAATACAAGCATATCATTTTATCATGCCAGTAAAGTGTGTGTGTGTGTGTGTGTGTGTGTGTGTGAGAGAGAGAGAGAGAGAGAGAGAAAGGAGGGACCTGTTCGGCGTAGAGGGAGGCTAGGCTTGAGTAAGCATCAGCAAAGTGTGGACCAAAGTGGATAGAATCCTTCAGCATGTTCTCAGCCTCTTCCTCTTTCCCCTGGGACCTGAATGGCATCACCATCATCATCATCATCATCATCATCATCATCTCCTTTGTTCGATTCACAGAATTACAACAATGATCATCATCCTCACTCTTACAGACACACTCCTGAATAATGTGTAATGTGTAATGTGTGTCTTTGCTCTGTCTGTTATGTACTGTTGACGTGTGCCTCTGTAATTCAGGCCATTTATATTGTCAGTATTGACTATGGCTGTTCATTAGGTATTCAGTGTGCAGGAGCAAATGCATAACATCCTGTTGGAGACAGCAATGTGTACAGATATACACGCTCACGCACACACACACACAAACACACGCACAAATATGGTAGAGTAAAACAGATATGTAAGACAACACAATACATAACAAGTATGATGGCTATGCAGAAAAAATCTGAGACATGACGCTGATGTGAACGTGTGTGTGTGTGTGTGTGTGTGCGTGTGTGTGTGTGTGAGTGTGTTTGTGTGTGTATGTGTGTGTGTATATGTGTGTATGTGTATGTGTGTGTATGTGTGTGTGTGTGTGTGTGTGTGTGTATGTGTGTGTGAGAGTATGTGTGTGTGCGTACTTGAGCAGGTTGCCCAGGTTGAACAGTGCTCTGTTGTGTTGGGGATTTATTTCCAGTGCTCTCTTGTAGTAGCGCTCAGCCTCCTCTGGGTGGCGTGTCAGCGTGCCCAGGTTATTCATGGCACTTGCATGTTTTGGGTACAGTCTACAAAGAAAGATCGACAGAAAGAAACAAACAAAGAAAGAGATCAGCGTTGCTGACCACAAATGCACTTTCTGTTTCACTACGAAGGACGTTCAAAGGTAAGGAAAGTACAGCAAGTTATCCCAGTAGATAACAGATTTTCACAACTTGGATGTTGACCGAAAACCCTTAAAATTACAGTATAGGGAAACCTATTGCTCAATACATATAAGATCTAAGAGACGCTGATTGACTTGTCTTTTAAACAGTGATAGTTATTTTGACTACATTTCTTGACAATATCTGAATCTGAACAATCCGTTTTGATGTAACATCATGAACTGCTTTACAAATTCTCCAAAGGAGCATAGGAGATAAAGTGTGTAATCAACAAACATGCAGTAAAACTTGGCAGTAAGAGAACAGAACACCTCAGTCAAGGATGCGGGGTGAGACAGGGCTGGTTTACTGTATATATAAAAGTGTTGGTGGAATTACTGGACAGATCTACAGTCCCTGGCCCCAGCTTATACAAAATGAACGACAAATTCCCATTTTTACACTGATGAACTGTCACCCCTGAGCCAGGGTTAGAGCAGCATCTCAATCGATCAGAGCAACACAACCAGAGCAACACAACCAGAGCAACACAACCAGAATAACACAACCAGAGCAACACAACCAGAGTAATACAACCAGAGCAACACAACCAGAGAAATACAACCAGAGCAACACAACCAGAATAACACAACCAGAGCAACACAACTAGAATAATACAACCAGAGCAACACAACCAGAGCAACAAAACCAGAATAACACAACCAGAGTAACACAACCAGAGCAACACAACCAGAGCAACACAACCAGAGAAATACAACCAGAATAACACAACCAGAGTAACACAACCAGAGTAATACAACCAGAGTAACACAACCAGAATAACACAACCAGATCTTTCTGCTGGCAGTTCATCTGTGTGAAACTGAACCGTAATCTTCCAAAAAGAAAAACAGATCTCAGGAAGCCAAATTCCTGTCCAGCATTCCGTACATTATGATTACCTGGCACTGTCAATCAATTACAAAGGAAACTTAGTAAACTTGTAGCGAATACACCGAAAAGAGATGGCACAAAGGCATATACTGGGAGACTGCAAAACTTAAGCTATAAACACAGACACAGACACAGACACATAAAAAAGGCTTGTATTGAAGGATTTAACGTAATGACTGGCTAGGGGGAAGGTTATTGATCAACACACAGGATGAAAGCTAAGTGCTTTAAAATCCAGACGGCCTTTACGGAGAGTAATAGCAGTGCAGGTCTCCTTACACTAAATATAACCCACATAACTCTCTTTAGCCCACAGCTACACACAGACCCTACCCAATCATTTATCCCTCTGAGAATCAAACACAGAGAAGAGAGAGAAACAGAGATCTGACACTCAGCTTAAAGCTAACACAGAGCAATTCTCTCTGCATGTGCCATTCCGCCTCTACAGAGCCGTCTAGACAACTTTCACTTATCCATTTTTATAAAAGCATCATAGTTGGGAAAATCAGTACTATTAGCTGTTGATGTCCCTAAAGTGCCCAATATAGTTGGTATTTTCTGTGTGTGTGTGTGTGTGTGTGTGTTAGAATGAGAAGCAAGAAAGCCTCCGTGCTGAATGGGCAGTGAAGGCTACATTTTGCAGTGGTATGTGGTCTGCAGGGAGATTAAAGGAACCCTGACAGAACAAAAGGGATTAGCACCAGTGTTTGTGTCTCTGCACTGACAACAGAGAATAAGCTGAATGAGAGTATTTGGGAGAAAGGTGGCAAAGAGAAAGAGACAGAGAGAGAGAGAGAGAAAGAGACAGAGAGATAGAGAGAGAGATAGAGAGAAAGCATTAAAGACAGGGGTCTACTCTGCTACTCTGACACTGAGTTGTTATTCTCATTTCTTAAGGGTGTGCAAATCCATCACATATTCAGAATGAATATGAATATACATGTATATCCACTACAAGGAATCATCCAATACTCTGTAATTACCACAGGATATGGCTGTATAAACTGACCAATTTAAAGCTGGTGAGACTACACATGAAGGAATCAGTGCAAACATTACAGCGTTCTCAAAGTCATATACAGGAGTGTTCATCATGTAACTCCATTCTATTTATTACTGAGGAAAAATCCACATGTCCTCTCCATCTCTCTCTCTCTCTCTGGAGCGTAAGAGACTGCATATGCATGTATGTTGGAATGCGGAGGGATGGGTTTACGTGTGTGCTGAACAGAGGGCTGCAGCCAATTCAACTGGCAATCATAATTTCCTGTTGATTGACAGCTTGGGGGATGTTATAAAACTAAGTAATTCTATCGCAAGCAGTTCCTTCATGGTGTGAGCAAGAGCTCATTACCATGGTAACTGCCCATCTGAATCCTCAGCCCAGGGGGGTCAAAGCAACAACACAAGCAGATTAAAGGTCATAAAAGTGAAAGAAGTGAAAGATGGAAAATAAAAGAAAGTGTGAGCAAACTGAGTGGGGGAGGGGAGAAGAACAGAGAGAGAGAGAGAGAGGGAGGGAGGGAGAGGGAGGGAGGGAGAGGGAGAGGGAGAGAAAGAGAGAGATGCCCAAAGACGCTATAAATGACATGAAATAAATTCCAGAGACTTTCTGAGGATGACACAGAGGTATTGACTGTCAGAGGCTGCGACAACTGAACCCCAGTGTCTGTTAGTTTAATGATATCTCCTGAGATGTGGTGTAAACAGGACTGTTGCCACGGAACATAATGATGAGGCATTGTTTTGTTTTTCTTCCACACTAACAGACTCTGAGTGTGATGCTGGGTTTTAATAGTCTGATTTTCAGTCTATGTGTTTTAGCAACTCTGAGACACACATAGTGAGAGACTAAATGAAGAGCTGTAAAGGTCAAAGTGTTACTTTGATACAGATACACACACACACACACACACACACACACACTAACCTGAGGGCAGTTTTATAGTGGTGGATGGCTTCCTGGTTTCGTCCTTTATCCTTCAGGAAGTTAGCGTAGTTATAATGAACTTTAGCATTGTGGGGCACAGTCTGAATGCCAGATCTGAACAGGAAGAGAGAGAGAGAGAGAGGGAGGGAGGGGAAGAGAGAGCGAGAGAGAGAGAGAGAGAGAGAGAGAGAGAGAGAGACATTTATTATGTAGGGTTTTGGAATACATAATGCCACCCACACACAGATTTGTTAATGCTGGTAGGTATTCAAACAGTACAAAAGAAAAGAACACAAATACATCAGTATAGCTTTTTATGAAAGCTTACCCCGAGAGAGAGAACAGAGCTCAGCACAATGGACCAGACAGCACAACACACACACACACACACGCACACACACACACACACTCACACGTGCAAATACACACAATATGAAGATGTCACATATGAGAGAAGATATAGGATTCATTTTGCCTCAGCTTTGACGTCTATAAAAACAACTGTCCACCACATAAATGAATAGAGCCAAACACTGAGAGCAAGCATATTTGAAAAGGAGCAGTCTTTCTTAAACAGAGCATCAGTGAAGTGTAACAGTGCTATGATGTGGGATTATTTTGTGTAATAAACACAAGAATACAGTCGATAAATGGTGTGGTAGACAGATTACCATACACAGGAAGATCCTGGTTTGTCTCTCATCTCATGCATACATGTGCATGCCAAATTTACTATATATGGCTAGGCGTCTTAGTGTGTGTGTGTGTATGTGTGTGTGTGTGTGTGTGTGAGTGCAAGTGTAAGTGTGTGTCAGAGAGACAGAGACAGAGAGACAGAGACAGAGACAGAGAGAGAGAGGGAGAGAGAGAGAGAGAGAGATTGCAACACACACTCTCTCACAGAGGCTCACCTGAAGAGAGCCTCTCTGGAGAGCCAGATCTCATTCTGTTGGACAGTCTTCCAGGAGAAGAGCAGTAGCAGCAGCAGCATGGAGACGGTGAGAGCTGTAGCACCCCAACGACCAACCACCGAGCACAGCCGGTTTAAACCATGCACCACCAGAATACAGTAACCCATACTACACAGAAAAAGAGAGAGAAAGAGAGAGAGAGAGAGAGAGAGAGAGAGAGCGAGAGAGAGAGAGAGAGAGTACATTTAGTTTTAACTTGACGTGATTCCTTAATAGTATTTCATTAACAATAAGAGAGACTGATTCTGAGAAGCATTATGAACACGCAAAGACACATACACACATGTATACACACAAAGACACACACGCACACACAAAGACACACACACACACGCACACACACAAAGATACACAGAGCTATTCAGTCTCCTTGTCATAATGAGAAAGCAGTAGTCTCTCTGAGAATACCAGCATAAAGATACTGTGGGAGGTACTCAAAACTAAAAGAATGCTCTTGTGTGTATGTGTGTGCGTGTGTGTGTGTGCGCGCGCATATGTGTATGTGTGTGTGTGTGTGTGTACTGCATGTACATATGAAGAATCCCTGTAGTTTTGGAAATCGCAATTGCTGCAGGATTAAAATTGGAAGCATCAAGAGAGTGGAAAAAAGCATGTGTGGGTGTCATTATTCTCAGTTGCTGTCTTTGGTCTCCTGTCGTCTTAACAAACTCATGAAGAACCTCACAGACTGTCTGTAAGTTTATTTTTATCCCAGGTGCATTCATGAAGTTTCACATTCATGCAACAAAATACAATGTTATAAATTTTTTGGTATCAGTATTTCTGGGCTGCTCAGTAGTTGGATGTCATCTTGGAAATAATCTAATAATCTAAAAGTGCCTGTTTACACACACACACACACTCTCTCGCACACACACACTCTCTCGCACACACACACACACACACACACACACACACACACACACACACACACACATTTAGCAGGATCACACAACAATAATTCCTTGAAACAGGAAACTCTTGCAAACCTGTTCTTTACAATTCAGGCCCAAGGTGTACCACCCTGTTACCACAGAGACATAACAATAAGAACCATAACAATGTCTGGAGTTCAACACTGTTTGACAAGCTTTCTCCTCCAGGTGATGTCTTTACCGGCTGCCAGACTGTGTGAGCATGTGTGTTTCTCTGTATGCACACTGTATCTGTATGTTTCTGTATTTTATTATATGGATTGTATGTCTAATATATTGTACAAAACATCTCCTTATTCCCAGCACCATACTCCAGTATGCTATTCCTAATATGTACACATATATTGTATGTTTCTATTTAGTGTTCACAATTGTATATTCCTCTGTGTATTTTCATTCCCATTTCTGGCTCTCTATCCACCCTCCTCCACAGGATACTTATATTTGGCCTGCAGACACCTCCCTTTCCTGGCCAACACCATCTCCTCACCCTTCCAAAAATAAGGTACACACACTCACTCACACATGCACACGCACACAAACTCACAAACACATGTGTGCAAACACACGCACACGCACACACACTCACGAACACATGCATGCACACACATGCACACACACTCACAAACACAAACTCACAAACACATGCGTGCACACACTCACTATTCATAGTGCTGATTGTTATAATCAGTCTATATAATGAAGCATTTACTCTCAAATGATAAAATCACTGAAATAAATATTCCTTTCCAGTATTCTCTAGTAGAGAGAGAGTGTGTGTATTTTACAGACTGACAGACAGAAAGAGAAAAAAGAGAGAGAGAGAGAAAGGGAGAGAGAAAAAGAGAGAGAGGGAGGAGGTATCTGACAGTCCTTTGCTGCAGTCCTGTGATGCTGCTGTGCAGAGTGTATGTGAGTTGAGAGACAAATTGTCCACACAGACTGCATGGCCATCACTCCTGTCTGATCTTTTCTGCTCTCACAGCTAACGGCCTTGCTGCTGCTAATATTTACCCAGTCTTCACAGGGCTCAGTGCCATCCTTAATGCCGCACTAATGCCCACCTGACCTCAAATGCCAGCTGATCAAATTTACTGAGCACAATGCAACGCATTACCAACTGGCCTTCACTGAAAGTCTGTGTGTCTGTCTGCAGCTAGGTACACTGCTGCACACACACAGCATACAAAATTATAGGACCATACACAATGCATTCACATTTACACAGACACACACACACACACACACACACACACATTACCCAGGATGTGGGGACGAGTCTAGGTAACCTATAACAAAGTCAGTCACACTGATAATGCAGGTATTTATCAATAGTTAATGACCATTCTCACATTCCCACGAGTGCAGTGGGTACAGGGCATATGCTAAAGCTAATGGTGCTTGTACCTCACAATTCCCATCAGAGCTGCATGTTTACCTGAAGCCAAGCAGGATCAATTTATTATTTCAAGAAGTACCTATCAAGTTAATCTTCTTCAGGTGAGAGGAAACTGAGAGCCATGTAATCACTGTGCTGCTGGGATGTGGATTTCTGGTAGATTTTGTGCATGTGTGTAATCTACAAAATAAGCAGGATGAGAGAATGAGTGACATAATAAGTCAATATGGTATATTTGATGTGTATGTTTGTTTGTTTGTGTATGTGTGTGTGTGTGTCCTATCTATGCTGTAGTGCTCAGGAGCAAAATGATTCTCCACAGAGTCAGTGTGAAAGAGCAAGGAAGAAAGGGAGTCAACATGAGAGAGTGAGAAAAACAGAAGAAAAGACAGAGCAACAGACAGACAAAAGATTCTGACAGATAGTCTGAACAGAGTATGTTTGTGTTTGTACAGAAAAAGCTAGCTATCTGCCTCTATGAAAGGTGAGAGAGCACAACTTCCTGTTAAAAGACCGGAAAGTTCCAGCATGCTGTCTGGATCTAGGGTTGCTCATCTCTGATCAATAACTTCCCTCCCTCTCTCTTCTTCTCGTTCCCCAACTCTCTCTTTCTTTTTCTCTCTCTCTCTCTCTCACCTAACCAAAGCTAAAAGGCCTTTCAAAACAGAGAGGAAAAATGTAAGAAAAAATAAGGTCTACAAAAAATAAATAAATTTGGCTCACTGTGAATTTCTATATTGTGCCTGTATAGAGGATATCATCACTGAGATACTGTGAGGAAAATCTATCCACAGACAAACACAAACACCTACACACAGAGGTACACACATACACATGTATATACACACACAAACAGAAGTACATACGTCTGAAAAAGCCTGCTAGCCAGTATGCTCTATTGCGTTTTGTATTATCACAGTCAGTGGTTCTGTGCCTGTCTCGTCCTTACTCTTTAATCTCACCCCTTCTTCCCTTCATTCTTCTCTTTTCATCTTCAATCAGTCAGCTGCCTCTTCCACTCCTGCCTTTTGTCAGGTAGGGCCCTACTGAGCAATACACTTGCTCTTTCCTTCATTTTGACTCTCACAGTCTCATGTATACAAAAATAATGGAAACACCAAACAATATGAATATTAAGTAGTAACGATTTAACATGATCTTTGCCCTTATAACAGACTGCAATTCTTTTTGGAAAGCTGTAACACAAGCTGTGAACGATGTCTGGTGGGAGAAAGCCTTGGGGTCTTTAAAGGATGAAAGGGTGTAAATCCAGTCTGCACTCTCCAGTGCGGAACATTACATAAAGGCTCAATGATGTTTGGATGTGGTGGGTGTGAAGGCCACGGAAAGCATCTAACTCCTTAGGTCTGTTCATGAGCCCACTCCTGAATGTTTTTAGCAGTATAGATGGGGATATGTATCATCTTAGAGTATAAGAATTCATTGTGTTGAAGTAACCGGTTTAGTTGCTTCAAAGGTCAAGTCCTTTTCCATGTAGTGCTTCAATTATTTCGTCAAAGCATGTTCCCTGTCGCTATCAACACAGTGCCTGCTGTCTCTGACACACACACACACACACAGAGACACACACACATCAACCTAGAGAGATTCTCTCTCCCTCTCAGTCTCTCCCCAGTGCACAGAGACAGACCCACTTCATGTAAAATTTACAGAAACATTTCCTCCACTACGTATACCTCACACCAAAATACTACAAATATGACCATAGACCCACAGTATCATAATTTCATTATTTCTCTGGACCTGAGCTGGGTTCCAGAGCCCAAGGCAGTTAAAATATGCTCTGAAATTGAACATGAAAATGAGTATTCATTTAATATTTCAAAATACCGGGAGATTTATTATCTGCTGATGGCAGAAGGTTTACTTATGCATGTAGAGGTTAAGTGAAAGAAAGGAAAGATGAGCTGGAGCTGTTTGACAAAGCATCATACCCTGAGGGAGGGCTACAGGGATTACTCTACTCTTCACACACCTCTCTCTCTCTCTCTCTCTCTCTGTGTGTGTGTGTGTGTGTGTGTGTTTGTGATACCTCAGTGCCTCAGTTCTGTTATTGCAGGTCCTACAACCAGTAGGCAGGTGAGAATACAGCACTGAGAGACAAACACACACCCAGAAAAACATACACTAACAAAACAGTCTCACCCACACACATGCATAGGCGCACACACATACACAATACACATACATACACACTTTCCGCTTCAGATTAATGTGAGAGATAATGATGATTTCCCTTGTGTTATTCTTTTTCTAGAGAACATTAAAAGTCAGAGGGATAGAGCCAGATTATGTGCTGTTACACCTCTCTGTTATCACTGGAGCACAGGCGCAAAGAGATGAGAGAGCAGAGAGAGCAAAGGGACGAGGAGAGGACAAGAAGAGAAGACAACACCATGGTGAGGTGACTGGAGGTTTGTTTCTCCCGATGATTTTGTACAGACAGGACGAGAAAGGAAAAAACGTCTCCTGAGCCGTAAAGCATCTCTTTCCTCCTCAGCGGCTTTTTCAAAGACGCTTACTTCACATAGGTGCTATGGGCCATTAACGGGGATTCTGATGCTCTTTTAAAGGACCTAGTGAGGCAGAAATGTAACATATGCACAGATAGGTAAAGTCGGTATGATGTGACAGCAGAAAAGATTCTTACTACAGCAACAGCCCAAAACACAGCCGCATGCTTGATTTTTTCTTCTTTTTTTTTGGAGCACTTTTCAATGGGCTTGTTAGATATAGCCCAAAGATAGGGAAAAGATTTAAGTTAGATACGAGAAAAATGAAAAAAACATTCATGTTGAGCCTTTTTGAAAAGTTGAATTAGGAAAACATAGGCATAGAGGCCAACAGAGGAATAAATTGAAGGGTACAGCAGATTTGTCAGGCAACAGTGAAAGGGGGCTAAAAAAGAAGAGTGTGAGAGATGGACTGACTCCTCTTAAAACCGTTAAGGATGAAAAAGAGGAAGAAACAAAGGTGTGGTGCGTAATGGACAAATAAAAAGGAGGGTTGGCAGGTACCCCACTGCGCTGAAGACACACACACACACACACACACTCACACACATTCAAAAACACAGTGACAACATGACTGTACTCACATCAGGAAACATACGCATGCACACAAAAGATTCAGGTAACGTCAAAAAAACCTTCAGGAAACACACACACACACACACACACACACAAACCTGGGCATGTAGAGGACTCTTTCAGCCACAACAAACCCCACACGGAAGAACAGATTACTCGCTGGGATGAAGGGAAAGACCAGCAACAACACCCCCACAAGCACCTCCCTGTTCTCCATCTCCTAAAGAGAGAGCGAGAGAGAGAGACAGAGAGGGGGGGGGATTGATTACTTTTGTGAAAAGGCATCTCCTTTTAGCTTATTATGAAGTACTGATCAAAAGTGCTCAATCTTGTTAACCAAACTAGGGAAAAACAAGTTAAGGAAGAGAAATTAGTACTGCAGAGGTTAATCATGTTTTCAGAGATAAGGCAAAAGGCATTCAGTTGTGAAAAATGACACCCTCGACAACTCAAATTGTATTTAAAAGCAAAATGCAAGCATTGTTCTCACCATAATCTCGTCCCTGCAACATCAGAATAAACAAAAACAAATAAATAAATAAACGCGAGCTATCGGCTACTTTCATTTAACCATGCCATAAAGTCAAGGACTGTTCTGTTGGTGAGAGAATCTGTGGAATAAACATTGGATCTCAGGCAGACACCAGATCTGAAAGCCATTTATACACTGGACAAAAAAAAACCCCTTCACACACATACAGTTAATGTCTCCTCTCATCAACTCACTATTCACAGCCATTCGTTTCTATTGAGACAGTGGCCTATTGTATGCCTAACACACACAACTGATTCATTTTGGCAAATGGGGGCTAAGTGATGTAATTAACGTCGTGGCTGATTGGCTTGTTAGGCTAATGAGTACTCCACAATGACAGCAGTGAGAGGGAGGTCAGCTCGACCAGCATGCAGGCCTCACGCTCTTTACTCCGCAAGAGATTACATTACATTATCCCAGTTCTGTTAAAGATTCACACATTCAGAGACATGTGCGTGCAGTCACACGCACTCACACACACACACACACACACACAGGGACAGAACTACAGACAAGATAAGCACACAGACAGACCAGCTCTAACACACAAAAGGCAAACAGATGTAAACATGAACCTTCCTAATCAGTGTGTGGCTGTATTGATCTGAGTGAGAGATGAGAGGAGTTAACCCAGGTCATGACGATTATGACCATCAATCTGCCTGGTTGCACCTCTGGCATCAACTGTGTTGTCATGGCAGCCCTGCCAGGATCCATGGTCCATCAGTCTTCACTGCTGTGGCCACACACTCTGAGACTCTCAGACGAATGACCAGGCAATTCTGTGCTCAATGCTTTCCTGGGAATGAGCATGTGTATGTGTTTGAGTTTGTGTTTGTGTGTGTGTCTGATTGGGGAAGGGGGACTATAGGACACTAAAGGTGAACCTGTGATATTTTTTAATGAAGTAAAAAAGGAAATGGAGTTGTCAAATTCTCTTACAGCTGTAAGTGAGAAATAAATGGTTAGAATACACTCCAGCCTCTCTGCCCTCCCTCCTTCTCTTCTCTCCTCTCTGTTTCCTGAATGACCTTTTGGCTTCACAAGAGGAGGAAAGGCAACTGTCTCTCTAGTAAAGACAATTTCTCTCTCTCTCAATAAAGTGATCTTCTTGGCTCTCTCTCCCACTCTCTCTCTCTTTCTGGCCTAGAACTTTCTGCTTGTGCTGGATAAATGGAAGCTGGCCGTGTGCGTTAGGTCAACAGATGGTCCATGGGAGGAAACAGAATTTCACAGGGCTGCTGTGTGTGTGTGTGTGCGTGCGTGCGTGCATGTGCACGCGCGTGTGTGTGTGTGTGTGTGTAATGGACTTGCTCCTGTACAAAAAGCTGATAACAAACCGTGCTGGGGGAGGTGTGAGACAGGTGGAGGAGTCACTCTGGAGTTCTACATCGTGCTGTGATTCACTTCCTTTGAACAAGCTTTATCACTGCCTGTGGTCACACTGGGCATGCTAATCAATAGTGTTCGAGGTGTTTTATGAATGACAAGTTAAACTAAAACCCCAAAGACAAATAATGACTAACCTCTCAGCGGTGGTGGGGTTCTCTGATTGGGCGTATGAATGCCTGCAAGTGGGAAATACAGGGTGACAGAGTGCCTGTATGCATATGTGAGTGCATTTCTGTGTGTGTGTGTGTGTGTAAGACTGAGCACAACTTTAATCAATGGCACTGATACACAGGCACAATGACATATAAGGGGAAAAATAGGAAGGCAGTGACAGTGCTCCATCTCTCCAGAGATCATCAGAGATTATCATCATCATCATCATCATCATTAACATCACGGTCATCATAATCATCCTTGTGTGTTGTTGCCCACAGCTCATGGCTCAAAACATTGCCTTTTCCAGTAAGTGAAGATCAACATTTTGTGTGCGTGTGTGTCTGTGTGTGTGTGTGTGGGTGAGTGATTTCAATTCATAAATCATAACACGGAGTCCGCACAGACAACAGACCTTCCATCAAACAGATGTCAGCTATACACACAGTCATACACAAACATACACAAACATACACACACACACACACACACACAAACACACAAACACAAGGAATGGGAAAGCAGTGACATATCATTAAAGTCAGAGTCATTACCTTCACTGCTCATAATGACGTAATAGTGTAATGATTCCTTTGAGCTGTGAGATGTGCCTGCAGTTTGGTCAGCACACTCACAACTCTGCCTCTGAAAATGAGCATAAAGCTCCACCCCCTGCACAGCCACTCACAGCAGGCACTGGAATCTCTCCACATGTCAAGGGTTTTCACATGGCAAATCAAAAAACGGATCTGCCTCAAAGAACGGCAAACATAAAGACATTTACTAGGAGCAGAGTAACTGAGGATTCAGGGCCTTCAACCCAAATAACCATCTTCCCTTAAATACAACTTCAAACAGTGTTGGCTAAATGAATCAATTAGATCCAATTAGGGCGAATTTCATCCGTGAATGACGCTGCTTTAGTGAGCTGCAGAAGCAGAACATTTAGACTTACAGATCCTCTACCCCTGAACAGCTTAGAATGGATAAAGCCTCTCCATGGTGAGCCGAATTCCCAAAAGATGACTCACTTCAGCCCAAGTAAAGGCATTACATTTAGTCGTATTGAGAGACTTGTACATCACAAACCCAGTGTCCGTACCGCTTTCCCAGTACGGCAGGTTCAGACTGGTCTGCCCCAACAGCATATGCACGGTTCAAAGCCCGTAACTCAGACAGACTCATGAATAGAGTATTAAGTGTTGTAAAGAAATGTTTAGAATGTGAAAAGCAATGCTGTTGTCCCACTGTAAGAGCATGAGCGAGAGGAAATCTGGCTTATGATGGTGTGTTTGTCCAGACATCGCCCGGATATACACACATTCAGACATTTATGTAACCACAGCCGCACAGGCGGTTTTCTGGCACTGTCTGTCATATTTTACCAGGTACACATGCCATAAATTATTCACAGAGTCAATAAAGAGCCTGCTTAAACAGTCTCTGTCTCACACACAAACATACACACACACACACACACACACACACATACACACGCACACGCACTCACTCACACACGCACTCGCACACACACACACACACACACACACACACACACACACACACACACATGAAAATGCTGCCAGTTGAGAATGGAAGATCATGAGTAAATGATAAAAAGTTTTAATAGTATAACAGAGAGAATATATACAGTGTCACCAAAGCTGAAGTGAATATTTTATTTAAAATTGGAATGACTGTGATATTTCTGGTATTCCAATATTATCATTCTAAATTTAATGTCACCAGCTAAACTCACTTCAGAAGACAGGTCAGAAAATTTTTCTTTCTCTCAAATTTAGCTTCAAAAGCAAGTGTGTATACCCATTTTTTCATGCATAGAGAGAAAACCACAAGGAAAGCATGTGTAAAAGAAGTGAGAATTTGTTTCTGGCAAAAAACGACTTTCTCACAAACATTGGTGAGTTAACCATTTAAGTACTAGTCATCAGTATTGTGGTTGCCAAGGAAATTCTCTGGGATTTGTGTCAACAGGTTGTGCATGTGAATGTTGCAGTGAATATTGAAAACCTGTTGTGAATGAAGACAGTGAGTGTCTCTGTGTGTGTGCATGCATGTGTGTGTGTGTAACTCACCTGTAGAGATGTCATGCAGTGCAGACAGAGAGCAAGTATGGCCAGTGCCAGCAGGAGGGAGGCAATGTTACGTCCATCCCACAAAGACTCCACTAGAGGAATACTGCCAACCTGACAATCACAGCACCCAGTCAGAATGAATGAGAGAGAGAGAGAGAGAGAGAGAGAGTGATGAGATCTTACAGTTAAAGCTCAGCATTTACATAGTCAAGGCTTTAGAGTGTCTGTGTGTGTGCATGTGCATGTGTGTGTGTGCATGTGTGTGTGTGTATGTGTGTGCATGTGTGTGTGGTGTTACCTGCCAGTCATAGCACAAAACAATAGGTGCCAGCAGTAGCCAGGCATTGAAGGCTAACAG
This sequence comes from Chanos chanos, assembly GCF_902362185.1. Classification (NCBI taxonomy): domain Eukaryota; kingdom Metazoa; phylum Chordata; class Actinopteri; order Gonorynchiformes; family Chanidae; genus Chanos; species Chanos chanos. The sequence goes on from NC_044495.1 coordinate 21,662,295, forward strand.
GTAGCAGTAAGTCAGGAATCTGGTGATAAAAATAAAAAAACATTCAAACACAGCATTAAATCATGTCAACACAATGAAAAGATATATATTTTTAAAAGTGTATGAAGTTTCATTACATAACCCTCCATTCGTTAAGAGCAGACATGAACTTCCTCGACAATTTAAAAGCAGTTTAAAAGACTACCAATTACACATGTAAAAAACTACAAACCACGCTACACAAATGCTGCACATTACAGCATAAGTAGAGCATATTTAAATACTTAAATGTGATATTTCCCCTTCTTTAAGACACAAAGTCTCTCTCTTTAAGAGACACTCACGCTGCCTACAACCGATTTCATGTTCTTTTGAATTTGCCATAAGCCACTTTGCCTTTGCCTGTATATGTGAGTGATCTGTTGGGTTCAGTATAATAGCCCTAGAATTACCCCAGCATTCCATTACAAATCACTCCTCTTTCTTTACAATCCACCTTCTATTCACTCCATCACATTTACAGTACGTTTAACTGCTACAGAGCCCGTCGACATGGAAACTGCACTAGTTTCCATTCTGAGACTGGCACAGAAAGGAGGAGAGGACAGATGTTTTTTTTTTTTTTACTTGCCTGAATGAAACAGCGATAAGAGGAGGGAAAGGAGAGAGAGGAAAGGCAAGGGTTTAGCTTGAGTCTATAGAGAGTCAGATGGCTTTGCATTTAAACGAATAAATTCAGTTCAGAGCAAGGATGGGTTGTCTACTGCTTAACTAACATACTTATGAAAAGAACAAAGGCAGATTAATACTCTGTCTGGAAATATTATTCTAAGAAACAAAAATAACCAAACAAACAAAAGCATAGCCAATCAGCGTTGGTTTGGTCCAGCCCCACATGAAGGGTCTTAATGTGTTTCAGTGTGTTTCCATTAGCTAATGACCACGTAGGCAAGCAAGCATCAAAAACCATGTACCACACTAGACTCTCACTGAGCCAGTCTGTTGAAAACGCTAAAGATAAGCTACTACAATATGTGGTTTTGTGTGCAATGATGTGAGAGTTTTGCTGTCTTATTAAGATCTAACAGAAGATCGCTATGAATTCAACAGCTATTACAAAATGTTTTCCTTACTTAGAAGACAGAAAATGCATATCTCACAGAGAGAGACAGCGAGAGAGAGAGAGAGAGGGAGAGAGAGAGAGAGAAGACTGTAAATGACCCTATAAATGAGATGAGATAAATTCTGGAGGAGTCCTGAAGTTTAAGGAAAGCAGTTTGCAGTGAGAGGTGATTTATTCTGCTCTCTGTGCTATTGCCCCAAGTACTGATGCCTTAGGGGATTCAAATGTCTTATTAAGTTACTGGGACTGACAGACATGCAAATAAACCCTTTGGCTTATGCAGACAAACTGATCAAGAGTGGGACAATAGCTATGTGTAATGTGAATATGTGAGTAGGATCTCAATAATGATCCTACAGATAATAACAATGGTTGATGTATTGCTGTGAAATCAGTGATTATTTTGCCTCATGCCTAATATAATTAACAGCAGCTGCTCAAGGGATGAAGATCTCCTTTAGCGTAAAGCTGGACCACACCACAGAACTCAACACCATTGTAATGAACCTCTAACAAAAAATAAAAAAACAGTCTTTACAATAATTGGATCTTTTCAGTCTTATATCATTCTATTTCATCTGGCTGAAAATTGTACCTTTCAATGTCCTCTTCTTACCTATTCCCCTCTGTCTCTCTCTGACAGCTCTCAGAGTTTGACTGACGCTAATAACATCACTAGCCACAGTCACAACCACCAATCAGTCACTGTCATGGCATGCCTGGACAGGTAAGTCAATACTCATCTCCCTCACACACACACACACACACACACACACACACACACGCACACTCATACATATTTTGAACAGATGCATGGGCTGAGTCTAAGACTTTCAAACTGGCTCACTCGTTCACCACCACAGAGAGCAAAATCAGTAATGTTTACATTGTCCGATATTCACCACGACAATAAGCATGCACACATGTACACACACACACACACACACACACACACACACACACACACACACACACAAGTCTGTATGGAATCTGTGGAATGATCAGTGTGATATGAAAGTGAAAGAGTACGACTGTGACTACAGACAGACTGTCACTTCACAGCACTGTTATGTGTGACTACAGACAGACTGTCATTTCACAGCACTGTTATGTGTGACTACAGACAGACGGTCACTTCACAGCACTTTTGTGTGTGACTATAGACAGACTGTCACTTCACAGCACTGTTATGTGTGACTACAGACAGACTGTCACTTCACAGCACTGTTATGTGTGACTACAGACAGACTGTCACTTCACAGCACTGTTATGTGTGACTACAGACAGACTGTCACTTCACAGCACTGTTATGTG